>NW_024412400.1:46305212-46410984 GCF_014898765.1 Herpailurus yagouaroundi
TATAGTAATCAAACAGTATGGTGCTGACTTCACACATCAGTGAAGCATCAGTGAAGTCTAGAAATAAACCCCCACTTGTATTGTCAATCAATCTTCAACAAATAAGGCAAGAATATATAATGGAAAAATACTGTCTCTTCAATAAATGGCATTGGGAAAATTGGACAACTACTTGCAAAGAATGAAACTGGACCACCTTCCTATACCACACACAAAAATAAACTCAAAATGGATTAAAGACTTTAATGTAACCTGGATGCCATGAAACTCCTAGAAGAAAACATCGTAAGGTCTTTGACATTAGTCCTAGCAATTTATTTTTTGACTTGTCTCCTCAGGCAAGGGGAACAAAATAAAAAAAATAATAAATGAGACTACGTCAAACTACAAAACTTTTACACAGTGAAATAAACCATGAATAATATGAAAAGGCAACCTATGGAAAGGGAGAGGATATTTACAAATGACATAATCAATAAGGGGTTAATATCCAAAATATATAAATAACTCATACAACCCAACACTCAAACAATCCAATTAAAAAATGGGCAGAGGATCTGAATCGACATTTTTCCAAAGAAGATATACAGATGAAAAGATACACTACATCACTAACCACCAAGGAAATGCAAATCAAAATCACAATGAGATATCATCTAGTACCTGTCAGAATGACTACATCAAAAAGACAAGAAATAACAAGTGTGAGTGAAGATGTTAGAGAATAGGGAACTCTTGTGCACTGTTGGTGGGAATACAAAAAGCAACTGTGGAAAGTAGTATGAAAATTATTCAAGAAATTAAAAATAGAATTACCATACAATTCAGCAATTTCACTTCTGTGTATTCATCTGAACAAAATAAATACCTTAATTAGAAAAGATACATGCACCCCAATGTTTACTGCAGCATTATTTACAAATGCCAAGATGTGCAAGGTACCTAAGTGTCCGTCAATAGATGAATGGATAAAGAGGATGTGTATGTAGACACACACACACACACACAAATATTACTTGGTCATAAAAAAGAATAAAAGCTTGCCATTTGCAACTACATGGACGGGAATAAAGCGTATTATGCTAAGTGAAAGAAGTCAGAAAAAGGAAAACACCATCAAGTTTCACTTATCTGTGGATTCCCAAAAACAAAACAGATACAAACTCATAGATAAAGAGAACAATCTGGTGGATGCCAGAGGGGACAGGGATCGGGGGTAGGCAAAATAGGGTAAAAAGATTGAAAGTTATAAGCTTGCAGCTATAAAATAAACAAGTCATGGGGAATGTGAGGTACAGCATAGGGAATATAGTTAACAATACTGTAACAACTTTGTATCATGACAGATGGTAGCTAGCTTTGTCATAGTAATCACTTCCTAATGTGATTAATATTGAGGCACTCTTGCTGTCACTTGAAATATTGTGTATCAAATATACATCGATAAAAAATCTATCAAAGAAAGAATAAATCAGAAATGGTTGTACCATTCCTGAACAGGTTTTTTAAAATATATTTTAAAAAGTTAATAGTCATCTTGAATGGTGAGATAGCCTCTCAAAAGCTTTAAGTCCTACTTATATAGCAGACATACTGATCTTTACACATGCATTTCCCCGTAATCCCCCTTTTCTTATCCCTATATTTGTTTTATCTTTACTTTCTTACTTACTGGAATAATAATTCTTATAATATTTGATGCATTCTAAGAAGTCCCCATTAACTACTCAAAATTTTTTGAACAAGACAAGGTACAAATAAGTAAATAAAAATTTTTAAAGTATATTGATGTGTAGAAAGCTAACTTCTAAGACAGCAATTATTTTTAAGAAGCACATTCAATTCCCAGATGAACATGACTAAAAGTTGCCTTTGTGGATTAAATTTTAAAGGTGTAGTGATAATCCCTGGGTACCGTTTTGTTTTGTTTTGTTTTTTTTCCTGTTAGCCTGAGGTCTGAGAAAACTTGCCTCAGAATTTTCTTGTTATTCTAATTTCCACATACCATTTCATTTAAAGAGAAAGCAGTCTTGGACATCTTCCTTTGATATGTCCTTCTAACTCACAGAATGATGATTTTTGGATTCCCCTGGAATGGTCAGCTCTCAAGGGTACATCCCACTTCATTAACCTGCACCTTCCCCTCACTGGTCTTACCTGCAAGGCCTGCAGATCTGAGAAGGTCTTAGCAGGGATTGTATGGATGCCATTACTGTGCAGGAGTAGCAATTCCAATTTGTTCAGGCCAGAAAAATCCGTTTCTGTCAACCTAACCAAGCTGTTGTACCTGAAATAAAAATATCAGGTATAAGCTAGGCTGGTCAACTGAAGTTCAAATGTCAAAGCAAAAGCACGCATGCATGCACATCCACACACAAAACCCACTACCTCCCTTCTTATAGCCTGTGCTCTAAGGAGACAGTCATATGCTTGAAATATTATTGAAATTCACCAGATACCAAAGGTCTATCCTCTACCTGGGCCTGGCAGCCGTGGTTACACTCTCCACACCACATCTCTTCTCATTTTCAAACTTTCATGCATATGCTGTTCCTTCAGGTTGGAATGCCCTTGACTCCACCCCTCTCTATTTGTGACTACTGTTAAGACCCAGACCATTGCTTTATGTGTCCCCCTCACTTTCCCACATAGAATTTATTATTATAAAGTAGTAGTTAAGAAACCTGAGCTCTGAAGCCAAATAGTTTGGCTATGATTAGGAACTCAGGCATTTGGTAGTGGTGCAACCCTGGGTAAAATTAATAACCTTTCTGTGTCTCACTTTCTTCATCTATAAAGTACACATAATATGTGCTACTCAAAAGGTGTCATGAGGTTTAAGTGAATGAATACATGAAGAGTGCTTAGCTCAATGCCAGGAGATAGTAAGGATACAAGCTGAACTCATTGCTCTTACCAGAGCGCTAGAGCTGGCTAAAAATAAGAGAGTTACCATCTGCACTGACTTGAAATATGCCTTCTTAGTCCTACATACCACACCACCATTTGAGCAGAAAGAGGGTATCTCACCTCCGAAAATATGCCCATCAAATATGAAACCCACATGACCCGCATGCTCGAGGCTGTATACCGACCCAAGGGAATGGCAGTGGTCAAATGCAAGGATCATCAAAAAGGATATTCAGAAATAATACAGGGCAACCAAGCAGCCAGCCAACAAGAGCCTCTTCTACAGGGGGCCCGCATATCCGGCCCTCTGCCACTACCACAGTCCAAATATACAGAAAAGGATAAACCCAGGGCAAATGAAAAGGGATTTTCCCTAGACAACAGTTGATGGTATTTGTTAGATGAAATCTTGGTCATTCCTCAAAATCTTCAATGCAAACTATTTAAGGCCCTTCATGACTCCTGTCATTTAGGACAGATGCCTTACAAACTCTCATTATCTGAACATTCCAAGGTAAAGGATTTTCCCAGGTGGTTCAACAAATAACTTCCTCTTGCCCCACCTGCATATAGAACAACCCTGAAGGCATCCATTGGACTTAATCCAACAATACAGAGGCATGGATCCTACCATGGGGAAGGCTGGCAGATGGGTTTTACTCAGATGCCACCCTGCAGAGGATACAAACACCTCTTCATGTTTGTTGACACTTTCACAGCGTAGATAGAGTCATACCCCACACAGACTGAAAGAGCAACTGAGGTAGTCAACAAACTTCTACATGAAATCATTCCCTCATTTGGCCTCTGAAAGTCACCTCTTTGTGGCCACCATAGTTCAATCTGTCTCCAAAGAACTGGGTATGAAATACCACCTCCACTGTGCTTGAAGGCCAGAGCCTTCTGGGAAGGTGGAAAGGGCTAACCAATACCTAAAAGGTACTATTAAAAAACTCACACAAGAGGGGCGCCTGGGTGGCTCAGTCGGTTAAGCGTCTGACTTCAGCCAGGTCACGATCTCACGGTCCATGAGTTCGAGCCCTGCGTCGGGCTCTGGGCTGATGGCTCAGAGCCTGGAGCCTGTTTCCGATTCTGTGTCTCCCTCTCTCTCTGCCCCTCCCCCGTTCATGCTCTGTCTCTCTCTGTCCCCCAAAAAATAAATAAACGTTGAAAAAAAAAAAAAACGCACACAAGAAACATTACTAAACTGGAAAGAAGCCTTGCCATTGCTCTTCTCTGTAGTCATATAGGCCCAAGGAGGCCCTGGGTTTAAGTCCTTTCTAGGTCCCCTATTGGCCACCCTTCCTACCTACAGACTTCTTGGTAGATCCAAAGACTCTAGGGATACAAACTCATATTATTTCTCCATATGCAAATTTCAACAGGCTTTAAAGGAATATGACCTAACACTTTCCACTACCAAACAAGAGTCACCTCCTCTATATGAACTGTGATCAGGTTCTAATGAAAGTCTGGAAGATGATTCCCCTAAATCATAGCTAGAATCTACTTGGAAAGGGCCTTTCTGGGCTCTTTTGTCTTTCCCTACAACCATCACGGTACCAGGAATCCCTAGCTAGACCCATCACTCCAGAGTCAAACCATGGCATCAGCCCCTGGCCAATACCATGGATGCCTACTCCTGTGAACCTCTTCTAAAAGATGCTTTTCAAAAAGATTACTCATGGCACATAAGTCTTCTGTCTCTTTCTGTGTCATCCCATTAGGAACAGGGCCTGTCATAGCCATCTTTTCCTTTTTACAACTTAGTTTCTTTTTCCCCCCACTATGGAATCATTTCTCCTACAAACCCTTTACTTTCTTCTCCACCTTAAAAATTTCCATACCGAGGGAACATCTTTCTTCTTGGATGATCTGTCCACAACTGTTTACAATTACACCCTTATTCCCTTTATGCCCCTTGTTCCAGAGACTCCCTAGGGACTCTTTGGGTCACAACTAATCAATATATTGGTATCTTTGTTCCTCCAGGTTACAGGCCATCAATTTCCAAATGGTCCTCAACCAAAGATATCAACCTTCAGACACCTACAAACTCTTTCCTTTTCAGAAGTCCCTTGGATGAACACCACCAGTCACCACCGCCTTCTTTTGTTGATTGTCAGCAAGTAATGATGGACTCCCAAAATCTTTGCAATACCCTCCGTAACAGTCTGAAGAAGCCATAGCAGTCATTGCCCCAATTTCCAATGAATTGGGATCCAATCACTTGGGGGCCAGTGGGGGGGGGAGGAAGTGTTAGGCAGTTAGGCATGAGGGAGGAGGGATAAAGCAGATGCTGGCCACACCCTTGGAGCCACCCTGGAGGGTTAACAGCCACACTTTCAGGGACACCTCTAGAGGCTAACAAAACAGAAAAGGCCAATCCACAAAGCTGGCTCAAAAGCCACAATGGGGCTTACAAGACCTGAGCATGCACAAAAAAGATGCAATTTGCCCTTAAGGTCACAGCAAAAGCTGATTAAAAACTCATATATATACAACATATAAATAAATATAACAGAATGCATCATGGGTAGGCGCATGCACAGAAGCCAAAACATTATATAACCACCAGCTGCCAATCAAAAATGTCAATCAAAATCCAAATTTACATATGCAGAAAACAGGCTTAAAAGGATGCAGTTAGAGCTCCTAGGGCCATTGGCTCATTTGCTGGGCAGTGGCCCAATTTCACTCTTCAAAGTGTACTATATTCATCTACTCAAACTCTATCTCTCCATTCTGGTCTCTGATCTCTAATTCTTTGGTGCATCTGGGACAAGAACTGAGTGAGCTGATAACAGCTATCATATTAGTGACCATTCCCAGGGTACTTTGTATGCTCTATTACAGCTCTTATTGAATTGTACTCAGGTGCATCTGTCTTCTCCCTGTAACTATGGCTTCTAGAAGTGAATAATAGGTCTTGTTCATTGTTGTGTCCCTGGTATCATCCACTGTGATTGGCACATAGTAGGAGCTCACTATTGTCAAATAAATGATGTTACATCTGACTACATGTGCACTCCTCTCTCCCCCTCACACACACACACACACACACACACACACACACACACACACACACAGTTTTTCATAAACCTCTAAAATAGAGTTACCTTTTAGCTGATTTAATTAGACTTAGATTTTAAAAAGCTTTTTAAACAGTTTCAGTTTGTATGAAAAGAAGTCCAAGGGCCTTATAAAAAGACCTATCCAACTTTTCATATGTATCCTTTATATAGATTATTTCCTTCTGATAGATGTCAACTCTAAAAGTTAACAAGCTATTTGCCAGCAAAAATGTAGTCAGAATGAAGTGTTTCTATAATCATGGGCCTCCTATTCTAGTAAGAGTGATTTCAGGTTCCTCCAAGTAAAAGTTTACCACAAAAATTTTTCCTATTGCCCCTAACAAACTTCAGATCTTCCTGTGCTTATTTCAGAAGAGAAGTAGTATTAAAATTTTTTGATTAATCTCCTCCAATCACAAAGTTTGTTTGAGGATTTGATTCAAAGCATCAACATCATCTCTCCTAGAGAAGGGAACAGGACAAGGACTCCCACACACCCTAAATTGATACGCTCCACGTTGGGTGGGATGCTGTCTGGGATGGAGGTCAGGTACCGAAACGTGCAGTGCACCTCTGTAGGCACATAACAGGCACAGCGGCGAGGGCAGGCCTTGCCTCCGGGGCTGGCTGCCAGGCAGAGCACAGAGAACGAGACCAGCAAGGAGGTGATTCCTTTGCCTTTCACCTTCATCCTGAAAATAAACAAAATCACACCTCAGAGTTGTAAGTATGGTTTGAGCAAAGTTCCAGTACAACCACACACAGTAAATCTGGTAATCTGAGAGAGCTTCCTGAAGAGCCGTAAGCGGCCAAATTCATTCCCAACTTGCATGGTAAAACTCACTCTTTACAAAGCCATAGTGTCTGCTGGCCTCACATGGAGCTTTGTGATCAAGTGGGATATTTATTGTTGTGAAAATTCCTTCACAACTTCTCACTTCTTAATGAAAAGCAGTAATCCCTATTCTTTAGAGATTCAATAGAGAGAGACAATAAGAGACCATAATGAAAGTATTATGACAATTGAAATACAGAAGGCTTAGTTTCCAGTTTATACATTAGTTTTTTTTTTTAGACCAGCTCTTAAAAAACTGATTAGAAAACTAATCTGTGTGCGTCACAGTAAGTTTGGAAGCTGTAAATAATAGAAAGTAAAATTACTCATATTTCCACCACCCAGATATAATCATTAACATTTTGCTATATTCCTTCTGGGCTTTTATATGTTGTGTATGCTTCTGTGTGTGTGTACATATGTGTATATGTGTGAATATATGATCAAACTAAATTTCCTAACACATTTTATTCCCTGCATGTATAAGGTCTGTTTTTTGCTTTCTTAAATCTTCTTCAAAAACAATCTTAAGAGCTGTAATAATCCACTGGATGGGTGAATAAATCTCTAACACGTCCTCTAGTCCTTGCCAAAAAAGACACATTGCACACTTCCCTGCCATATAATGAACGTGACCACAGTAACTTCCCAGAGCAGAGGACTTGAGCCTTGCACCTGCACTGGAATGGGCCACACTGACCCCTGGAAGGCATGCTGCTGCTTGCTTTTGCTTTGCCAAGAACATCCCTGTGTACCTTACCTTGGTTGTTCCTCCCCCTCCTTCCTGCTTCTCCCCTTCCTCCTCCCCGCTTCTCTGTCTGCCATGGGAGTAGGGAAAGCATCATCAGGGAAAAAAATATCCTTGGCTTGTTGGAAAAATGACATGTATTACTCACACGTGGGGGGCGAGCTCAGGGCTCCAAACCTAATTTTCTACTGAAACTCCTATTATACAAGAGCTGCAATAAAATTTTCATTGTGCTTTTCTAAGAAAAGTGACCTTCATAATTTATAAATCTCAGCATTCCTTGGGATAGAATGGTTTCTTTTGGATTATACCCGCAACCATCCTTTAGCCATAAACAATGCTAAAAAACAGACTGCTTATCTTCTTATGGATAAAGATAATGGAATTATTATTAGAATTTAGCCCAACGTAAAATTTAATATAGGATTAACCACATGACTGCTTTTGTCATTAGAACCATCTGATTACAAACATTTTAAGTAAACATATGATTAGAGACAGCATTTCCACCTTATCATTCGTTAAGCAAAGAAACAAATGGTAGGGGCGCCTGGGTGGCGCAGTCGGTCAAGCGTCTGACTTCAGCCAGGTCACGATCTCGCGGTCCGTGAGTTCGAGCCCCGCGTCAGGCTCTGGGCTGATGGCTCAGAGCCTGGAGCCGGTTTCCGATTCTGAGTCTCCCTCTCTCTCTGACCCTCTCCCGTTCATGCCCTGTCTCTCTCTGTCCCAAAAATAAATAAACGTTGAAAAAAAAAAAAAACCTTAAAAAAAAAAGAAACAAATGGTAGGATGAAGGGAATTCTGTTGTTCAGCTAGAAAACAGAAGTTCTGGATAATACCCACATAGAGCGATTTAAAAGAATCACAACTCTAAAAGGATAAGTGCACAGTGGATTCCCAAAAACTTAAACCTGAAAATGTATGTAAGGAAACAGATTGAAATTAACAATACCTGAGCTCTTCTTTTCCTGGTTCTGAGTCCTCTCCTGACCCAGGCAGAGACAGAAGATCTTACCAAGGAAATGAAGTGTATCCAAAACTGAGTGAGGAAAAGTTCTCTGCTCCCAAAATGAGCCAACAGCTCAGTCTTTGCGGCTTGCAGCTCAGTGATGATACTCTGGAGACAGACCTGGAGCGTTTCCACGGCTTCAGCGTACTGTAACCCGTGCCCACGTTAACCCAAAAGAAGCGTTTCCTGTGGTACAATTTTTACAGAAACAAAAGACAAAGTGGAAACTTTGCAATTTCCTTTCTCCTCCCTCAACAGTGTGCTTTAAAGTCTCTCTAAAGTTGTCATTTAAATGTAACTATTATCACTCCATTTTGCCTCCAGGTCCCAGGAGTTTCTCCTCTGTTTTTGGACGAATCTGTCATAGATGCTCACAATACGGGTCGCCACCAACTGAGTTAATCTTTGCTCTGTGTCTTTTGCCTGGCACCAGTCACGAAAGAGGTGACTTTCTCCTTCTTGCCTTAATGGCCCCTTGCTCTCCGGTGCGTCCTGCCCAGGCGCTCGCCCGAGCTGCCTCCTGCAGCGGGACACGCCGCGTTCCCACGCCAAGCCCCTGGTCGCGCGGGCGTCCCGCTGGCCCCCTTCCAGGAAGGGACTAGAGGAGCCCCTCACCTCTTTGCCCAGGTGACCAATGGGCTCACGCCGCCAGCGATGTCCCAAGCTCAGCCGCCGGGTGGGGCCTCGGGACCTCCCAGAGCCTTGGAGGGAAGGCGGGGCGGGGATCAGGGTGACGTTGACTTCTGTGTTTGGGGACTCCGCCGGGGCTTTGCGGCACACGGAAGATAAACGACCACCAAGCTCCTCTTTATTTCTCAGGGAGCGCGGGACGCCTGTTTCCTTCTGTCTCGTTTCCTCCTTGATTTCGAATTCCCGGGCACAGGGGAGTTGGTGGGCAGGACAGTTTCGGCGGACCGCTTTCACCTGTTGACAGGCGGGCCTTTGGGTTTCAGACTTTGCTGAGTTACCACGGGCTGTTCTCGGATCTCTGCTTCGTGAGGAAAACCTGTGATAACCTGCAGTTTGAATTTCCTGTTCGGCCCAATTGGAGAAACCTGTCTTGTGAAAAGGATTATCAGAGAACTGGATTTCAGTTCAATGCAATTGTTTGATTTGTATTTGTTTGGATTGTGTTCCCCTCTGTCATCTCCACCCCCATCCCCACTGTCCAGGAATTGCCCCTAGCAACTGAGACCTTGTTTAATAGCTCCTGCACTTGTAAACAGGGCTCTCAACATTTCGACTCATAAACACTGAATTAATATAGCCAAAATGACCATGTTTCATTCCCTCTAGTTACACTGTATTTAAGCTTTTGATGGGAATTTGAAATTAATACCTTAGAGCAGTGGATATCAGGGACAAACAACATCATTGTCACACCGGGGACCTTGTTAAAAATATGAATTCTCGGGCTCCATCCCAGAATCACTGAGTCAGAAACTGCAAGGATGGGACCTAGGAATCCGTGTGTTGACAAGCCTTCCAGATGATTCCCATATAGCTAAATTTGAGAATTGCTAGTTTAGGGAAATAACTTCTTATAATGACAACAGCTTACATTTGAGGGTTTACTCTGTGACAAGAACTATTACAAGCATTTTACAAATACCAACTCATTTAAACCTCAGGCCACCACCAAGAAAAAAAAAAAAACTAACAGGAAAGTATTCATGTTTTTTCCATTTTCAGGTACACAAAGAAAAGTGACTTACTCCAGGTCACTGCAGCTCTTAGAGAAAGTAAAGTTGACTCAGACCCAGGCAGTCTGGCACTATAACCTCAGCATTTAACCACAGAGCCAGGGTTGTCTCACTTAGCCAAACACTGGGAATGTCCCATATCCAATGGCCAAGCATTCAAATGATTTATAGTTAGTAATAAGTTGGTTACCGAGGTACAATTAAAGAAGCAGGGACTCAGAAGTAACTCTAGAAGCGTGTGTGATATGAACATAGTCTTTAGCTCCTTAGAGCTGACATGGTTAAGTTAAAAAAAATTCATACCTGATGTCCAAACTTGGATGATTACTTTGGAAATATGGCATACTTGTGGATTCTTGCACTGGACAGTTTTTCTTCTACAACTCCTTGACAACCAACCTCATGGTGATAGTCAATTCCTACTCAAAATCTGGAGTTTCAGATCCCCACTAAGATGAACCACAGGAGGGGCACCCGGGTGGCTCAGTTGGTTGACATCCGACTTTGGTCAGGTCATGATCTCACCATTCATGGGTTCAAGCCCCATATTCGGCCCTGTGCTGACAGCTCAGAGCCTGGAGTCTGCTTTGGATTCTATGCCTCCCACTCTCTCTGCCCCTCCCCTGCTTGCGCTCTCTCTCTCAAAAATAAATAAACATTAAAAAACATTAAAAAAAAAAATGAGCCACAGGAGGAGGACTGTGGCATATTATATTCCTCATTTTCCCAGGGTGGTAACCGCGGGGTCATTTTTTTTTTTTTTTTTTTTTTTTGCTGTAGTTACCGTTTAATAATGTTTTTTGTTTTAAGACTTTTTATGAGGGGGATTCCTACATCTGCTTTATTTCTACAAATGTTTTATATGCGTATATAGTGCTCAAATATTCTCAAGAGGTGGATTCTAAAATTATTCCCATTTTTCGGATGAAATTTCTGAGGATAAGGGATGTTAAATGATTCAGAGCCAGAACACAATACTGAATTAACTTTTAACTGTAAGGCCCCTGCCCTTAAGGCCCAACTTTCCATAGCCTCCCTGCTTCTGTTTACATTTACGGTATTGTAAAATTTGGAGAGTCCATAGTATATCAGGGATTAAGGTATGATTATTCTCCTTTCCAACCATATTATTAATGCAATTTGTTTCTATAGATTAAAATTTACAAATCACTTTCATTTTTTTAATATGGCATCATTTAAAATGTATAAGAAATATGTGAAATTTCAGTGATAGTTATTTTATAGAGCAAGAGGCTATATACAGTTGACCTCGACATAGGATTTGCCAAGGTCTCATAGCTGGCCATGGAAATTTGGAGTTAATGTGAACTCCTAAACCTGTTTCTTGAACTATGGTCATTCACCTATACTTCCAGCTGGTTTGCAACTGTAATTATCTCTCACTACAGTTTACCTAACATTTTTCTTTAAATCACTCTTCTCTCCTTTTTAGTAAGTCTTTTCCTAAATAGTAATATTGATTAATTCATAGGTTTGATTTTTTTTATAGTAAACATCACAAATATACATCTTTGCCTTTTACATCACCCCTGGGAATTTTTTTAACGTTTATTTATTTTTGAGAGAGAGAGAGAGCAAACATGCAAACAGAGCAGAAGCAGAGAGAGAGGGGAACAGAGGATCTGAAGTGGGTCCTGTGCTGACAGCAGAGAGTCCATTGTGGGCCTAGAGCTCACAAACCATGTGATCATGACCTGAGCTGAAGGCAGAAATTTAGCTGACTGGATTTACGACCCTCACCTCTGGGAATTTATGTCTCCTCATATCTATGTCATTGACATTGCTTCTTATTCTTCATGATATTTACATACTTCTTACTCCTCATCTTTACCATATCAACCATGCCACATTTTATCTCACTCCCAAATCAGAGCACTGAACACCAATAAGCCAAACTCAGCATTTACAAATCATATTATCACCTGACAATCATAACCACCAAGTCATGGATTTTTAAACTCGTTCCTATGCATGTCAACAGATAAAAAGATGTCAAAATTGTTACATATCTCTTAATCAGGCACAATCATTACTGGCTCCCACACTTATAATTTTCATATTAATTAATTAACCAAATAATTTAGTCATCCACTGAGAGCAGTGATTTCAACAGCATGTAAGTAAACCTAAAATCCTGGCCATTCCTGTTTTCAAAATTCTTTTTTAATGTTTACTCATTTTTGAGAGACAGAGCTTGAGTGGGGGAGGGGCAGAGAGAGAGGGAGACACAGAATCCAAAGCAGGCTCCAGGTTCTGAGCTGTCAGTGTAGAGTCCTGGCCACTTGTTTTGTGATGTTACAGCCAAGTGGGGCAAGGGATAAGTGTCATGAAGAGAAATACTGCAGGTAATAGAAGGAAATCAATCAATGTCAGCACTGCTCTAATACAATTGCACCTCCATCAACCGAAGTCAAACCACAGGCCCTGAGGCACTTATACATCAATGAACAATTAGTATTCCAGACCCCTAGCCCTTTAGTCATTCTTAACATCATGTATGGGTACAATTTTGGAAGACTTAGAGATAATTTATAGCCAATGCATTTTTCTCTTATAAATCCATAGACTCCAGATTATAGGAACTATAAACACTACTTAGGAGGCAATTGTATAGTCCACCCTCAAGATGACAAAGTAGTGGTTATGAAGATAAAGATGTTAGATAGAAAGCAGCATTTAGGAACCAGAATTGTTGAGAATGTATACAGGGAATAAAAGAGAAATAAAGAAGGAATTATGGATGAATCTTATATTTGATGACTTCTGGGGATCCTGGGAAATCCAGGGCTAGAGCAGAAAAAAGTGAGAACCCGCATCAATGCAGACCTGACAGAAGAACAAGGCAGGCAAGCAGCACAGTAATGACCAAGTTGCCATAGTTAATAGTTTAGAAATTGATGTCTATAAGTTGGCCCTGCTGACTTAAATATCATACTCTGGTCTTTGTAAATGCTACATGTTGCTTTTGTAACAGGCATTTTTCAAAGGCCATGATTGGTGAACATTTGCATTATTCATCATGATTTCTTAAGCATGGGAAGGAGATACATTTAAGAGACCTGGAACGCTTCTAGTTTCTTTAGGATGAAGTCTCAGAGCTTGTCCAAAGGTGAATGTTCGTGTGTGAAAATGTGGTAGTGCAACGTAGGTAGAGTTTCATGAGCATTTTCTAACAGCTGAGTGTGGACTAAAGCTGTAAGCACATGACGAGAACTCAAGGGCACTATAGTCAACCTCACTAATCACCCTAGAAGTTGATTTTAGAGAAGGAGCAACTTCGAGATGGTTTCTGTGGTCAGCCACTGGGAAGGGGAGGGAAGGAATCCAAAACCATAATTAGGGGTGGAACATACAGTGTTTCTTTAGGCCATTGGCCTCAGAATGAGGCTTTCCATGTCCCTGAGGTATTCTGAGGGTACTGAGTTTTGGAGTAGGAGACTTTAATTGTCCTTAGACCTTACCCATTCTTCGCTGATACCAAAATGTGATGATTTTCCAGATCCAGTCTCTCTGATGGTAGAAGAAAGTAATAAAGCCTTGTTATTCCATGCCAACTTTATACACCTCATATTATCATTTATTTATAAATCTATATAGCTGCATTTTCACCTACATCACAGGATAAAATACTGATAGGGTAAGTGAAGGGGTTTCTTAAGCATGGGGTGTCTTAGATTTTTAACACATATTTTACATGGATCATAATTCACAAAAATATACTTTTGTATTCCTCATTAAGTCAGTGAACATAGTTGTTTTTAACCTTTCCCCAGGAGAGGTTTTAATTAACGCACTCTGAGGACAGCCATGGAACAAATCAAAGGCAAGTGTATGCTTTCAGCATAAGGTCAGCAAACTTTTTCTGTAGAGAGCCAGACAGTGAATATGTTAGATATTGTGGGCCAAAGGGTCTCTATCACAAGTACTCAATCTTCTCAATGTAGTCAAAGGAACCATAAGTGATATGTACATGAATCAGCATGGCTGTGTTCTAATAAAACTTTATTTAAAACCACAAAAATTTGAATTTTATGTAATTTTAATATATTACTAAATGTTATTTTGCTTTTGTTTTTAACCATTTAAACATACTGAGAAATCCCTAGCTCACAGATCAAACAAAAACAGGCAGCCGGCTGGATTTGGCCATAGTCTTGCCTATGCATTCCCACTGTGTCATGGGAGACATGATCTGGGGAGTGGCACTCATCATAATGTGGCATGTCACATTAAACTCTGATCTAGTGTATCATATACAAAACAGAAGAGTTTGAAGGTCTTTCACTTCAAAGTCTAGGATTAAATGGCCAAACGTGATTTAAGAAATTTATCTTCAGTAGTGAAGTTACTTTCTGGATGGATTGTAAAAGCTTTGTAATTTGGAGTTTCTTTGTGCAGTATTCTGCCAGAATCTTACCAGAATATGACAGTGACATATTCCAACATTGTCAAGATTTTGACATAGTGCTTAAAATATGCCTAACTAGACAGATCATTTAAAACTGTGTAGTCTACAAGTAAATGCTCTTTTCCCTTCTTGAAATTCTATATTTAGAAAAGAGAATTTACTTCTTACCACCATGAGAAGACTAAATCAAATTCCAGCACTCTAGAAGAATAAATGGTTTTGCATTTGAAAAGAATGATAAATTCTAAAAGATAAAAGCAGAGCCAAGATCCATCCTTAGGGACTTAAAAGTGCTGTGATATGGGAGAAAGAGTTTAAGCAATAGGATGAAGTCATAAATACAGCTTTGGATGAGGTAAAATAAAGGCCTTTCATATTAAATTAAATTCATGAATTCTCAGGGAACATTAACCAAAAATATCAAGACTAAACCTAATCAAATATTCAAATAGAGATATTTTAATTTGTTATGATTTCCCAACACCTGAGCTTTCAGGTAAATAATCTTTAAAATTTCATGTCTCATTTTTCTGCCAAATTTAAGTTAGGAAAGTCATGTCTGCAAATGTAGAACAGCAAGACTTTTCCATATTAAGTGGTACAGATCAAAGAAATCCTACTTGCAATGGTTAAAAGAGTTGAAAGAGCTATAGCAGAAAGAGTTCACATAGGTAACTATTCTTTCCTGTATAGGAATTAAACACAATACTAGAAGGAAAGTAAAATAGGAACCATTCATAAGCTGGGATAGATTCATCCTCTTAATGAGAAAAATGGCTGGAAACGGAGTAACTCCTACATATGCCTAACACCAGCTATTCTTGGACAAAGGGATCCAAGATGGCAACATAGAAAGACCTGAACTCATGTTATTCTGTGGATACAGTGAATCAACATCTACATGTAGAGCAATTCCCCTCAAATAACTGAGGGCTGATTCAACAGCTTCAGCACAGCAAAGTTAGAGGGACCACACTGAGAATGGCAGGAGAGATGGAAACAATGGGAAACCCACCCCTGACGCTGAGAAATGCAGTAGGGAGAAATACTACTGATGGATTCAGGCACAGATTTGCCCACCCTGGGTACAGAAAAAACAACAACAACAACAACAACAAATGCAGTTAAAGGATAACTAAATTATATGAAAGGAAACCCATTTACTAAACCTAGAGCATCATTCTAAATGGTGAAGGAACTACTGGAATTTTTGCCCAGATAGGCAGTGCTAATGAGCATCATTGTTTACATTTCCTCTTCAACTTGATAGTGCAATAGGAGCAGGGTTTGGGTGCTCTAGCCAGTCTGCTGCCTCCATGAGTACTGGGAGTCCTAGCCCACACCAGCCCTAGCATCCCCCCAAGGTGACCACACAACCTGCACCTGCCTGAGGTTTAGCCATCCCACCAAGGCGGTCCCAAGCATGATAAACAACAGGACACTTATTCCATGCCCACTAAAGCACCAGGCATCTCACCAAGGAATCCTGGGAGCGAAGCACCCCAGGACATACCCAACCCACATAGGCTTCAGTTCCAGCTATCCCATGACCCCATAGCCTGCTCCCACTTTACATCCAGTGATCCTGCTAGGGTGGCCCCAGTGCAGAGGGATGCAGGGCCCCCTAACATACACATGCTTTGGCTCCAATTATCCTATCAGAGCACCTCCTGTGCAGAGCACTGTGTGAAGCCCTGGCCTGTGCCTGCTTCAGCTCCAGCCAGACAAGCCTCCAGCAACATGCAGTCCACACAGAAGATGCTCCTAGACAAGGTCACTCCTTCAATACTGGGAGGGTAGCTGTGTTTCCTACTTCATAGAAACCACTACAGAAAAATGATACAAATGAGGAGACAGAGGAATAAGTTACAAATGAAAGAAAAAGATAAAACTTCAGGAAAAAAATTAAATGGAGATAAGCTACCTACATGATAAAGAGTTCAAAATAACAGTTATAAAAACTATTGAAAGACTTGAAAGAGTCAATGAACCCAGGGAGAACTTCATAAAAGTGATAGAAAATATAAAAAGGAACCAAGAGTTGAAGAATACAATAACTGAAATAAAAAATACACTAGAGTGAATCAACAGCAAATTAGAAGATGCAGAAGAACATATCAGCGATCTGGAAGATGAGATGATGGAAAGAACCCAAACTGAACAGAAAAAAAGAAAAAAAGGATTTAAAAATAAGGATAAATTAAGGGATTTCTGGGACAACATCAATAATACAAGCATTAACATCATAGGGGGCCCAGAAGGATAAGAGAGAAAGGAGCAGAAAACATATGTGAAGAAATAATAGCTGAAAACTCTTCCAACCTGGGATAGGAAACAGACATCCAGATCCAGGAAGCCCAAATAAGACCAAACAAGACAGATCCAAGGAGGCTCATATGAAGACCTATAATAATTAAAATGTCAAAGTTTAAAGATAAATAGTGAATCTTAAAAGCAGCAAGAGAAAAGCAACTAGTTACATACCAGGGAAGCCTGATAAGGCTATCAGCTGATTTTTCAGCAGAAATGTTGCAGGCCAGAGGGTAGTGGCATGATCTATATATAGCTCTGAAATAAAAAAACTTACAACCAAGAATATTCTTCCCAGCAAGGTTATCATTCAGAATTGAAGGAAATATAAAGAGTTTCTTAAATAAACATTAAATGCCACTAAACTGGCATTATAAGAAATGTTAAAAGCAGTTCCTTAAGCAGAAAAGACCATAAAACAGAAGAAAATTATGAAAGGGAAAAAATTTCACTGGTAAAAGCAAAAATAAAGTATAGGTAGTAGATCAATTACTTATAAAGCTGGCATGAGGATGATACCAAAAAATTAAAATCAATTTTATCTAAACAATTAGGTTATGGGATTAACAAAATAAAAAAAAAAAGTAAGATACAGTATCAAAAAGATAAAATGTAGGGGGGGAGAGGAAGATGGCGGCGAAGGAGGACGCTGGGCTCACCGCGCGTCCTGCTGATCACTTAGATTCCACCTACACCTGCCTAAATAACCCAGAAAACCACCAGAGGATTAGCAGAACGGAGTCGCCGGAGCCAAGCGCAGACGAGAGGCCCACGGAAGAGGGTAGGAAGGGCGGCGAGGCGGTGCGCGCTCCACGGACTGGCGGGAGGGAGCCGGGGCGGAGGGGCGGCTCGCCGGCCAAGCAGAGCCCCCAAGTCTGGCTTGCAAAAAGCGGAGGGGCCTGACGGACTGTGTTCCGACAGCAAGCGCGACTTAGCGGCTGGGAGGTCATAAGTGAACAGCTCTGCTCAGAAAGCGGGAAGGCTGGAGGACAAAGGGAAGGAAAGCTGCTGAGCCCCCGGACGACAGAGCTCAGTTTGGTGGGGAACAAAGGCGCTCACCAGCGCCATCTTCCCCGCCCATCCCCCAGCCAAAATCCGAAAGAGAACCAGTTCCTGCCAGGGAACTTGCTCGCTCCGCGCAAACACCCAACTCTGTGCTTCTGCGGAGCCAAACCTCCGGCAGCGGATCTGACTCCGTGCTGCTGCCACAGGGCCCCTCCTGAAGTGGATCACCTAAGGAGAAGCAAGCTAAGCCTGCCCCTCCTGCCCCTGTGCACCTTGCCTACCCACCCCAGCTAAGACTCCAGATCCCCAGCATCACAAGCCTGGCAGTGTGCAAGTAGCCCAGACAGGCCACCCCACCCCACAGTGAATCCCGCCCCTAGGAGAGGGGAAGAGAAGGCACGCACCAGTCTGACTGTGGCCCCAGCGGTGGGCCGGGGGCAGACATCAGGTCTGACTGCGGCTCCACCCACCAACTCCAGTTATACACCACAGCACAGGGGAAGTGCCCTGCAGGTCCTCACCACGCCAGGGACTATCCAAAATGACCAAGCGGAAGAATTCCCCTCAGAAGAATCTCCAGGAAATAACAACAGCTAATGAGCTGATCAAAAAGGATTTAAATAATATAACAGAAAGTGAATTTAGAATAATAGTCATAAAATTAATCGCTGGGCTTGAAAACAGTATAGCTGACAGCAGAGAATCTCTTGCTACAGAGATCAAGGGACTAAGGAACAGTCACGAGGAGCTGAAAAACGCTTTAAATGAAATGCATAACAAAATGGAAACCACCACAGCTCGGATTGAAGAGGCAGAGGAGAGAATAGGTGAACTAGAAGATAAAGTTATGGAAAAAGAGGAAGCTGAGAAAAAGAGAGATAAAAAAATCCAGGAGTATGAGGGGAAAATTAGAGAACTAAGTGATACACTAAAAAGAAATAATATACGCATAATTGGTATCCCAGAGGAGGAAGAGAGAGGGAAAGGTGCTGAAGGGGTACTTGAAGAAATAATAGCTGAGAACTTCCCTGAAGTGGGGAAGGAAAAAGGCATTGAAATCCAAGAGGCACAGAGAACTCCCTTCAGACGTAACTTGAATCGATCTTCTGCACGACATATCATAGTGAAACTGGCAAAATACAAGGATAAAGAGAAAATTCTGAAAGCAGCAAGGGGTAAACGTGCCCTCACATATAAAGGGAGACCTATAAGACTCGTGACTGATCTCTCTTTTGAAACTTGGCAGGCCAGAAAGAGTTGGCACCAGATTTTCAGTTTGCTAGACAGAAAGAATATGCAGCCGAGAATCCTTTATCCAGCAAGCCTGTCAGTTAGAATAGAAGGAGAGATAAAGGTCTTCCCAAACAAACAAAAACTGAAGGAATTTGTCACCACTAAACCAGCCCTACAAGAGATCCTAAGGGGGACCTTGTGAGACAAAGTACCAGAGACATCACTACAAGCATAAAACATACAGACATCACAATGACTCTAAACCCATATCTTTCTATAATAACACTGAGTGTAAATGGATTAAATGCGCCAACCAAAAGACATAGGGTATCAGAATGGATAAAAAAACAAGACCCATCTATTTGCTGTCTACAAGAGACTCATTTTAGACCTGAGGACACCTTCAGATTGAGAGTGAGGGGATGGAGAACTATTTATCATGCTACTGGAAGCCAAAAGAAAGCTGGAGTAGCCATACTTATATCCGACAAACTAGACTTTAAATTAAAGGCTGTAACAAGAGATGAAGAAGGACATTATATAATAGTGACAGGGTCTATCCATCAGGAAGAGCTAACAATTATAAATGTCTATGCGCCGAATACCGGAGCGCCCAAATATATAAAACAATTACTCATAAACACAAGCAACCTTATTGATAAGAATGTGGTAATTGCAGGGGACTTTAACACCCCACTTACAGAAATGGATAGATTATCTAGACACACGGTCAATAAAGAAACAAGGGCCCTGAATGAGACATTGGATCAGATGGACTTGACGGATATATTTAGAACTCTGCATCCCAAAGCAACAGAATATACTTTCTTCTCGAGTGCACATGGAACATTCTCCAAGATAGATCATATACTGGGTCACAAAACAGCCCTTCATAAGTTTACAAGAATTGAAATCATACCATGCATACTTTCAGACCACAATGCTATGAAGCTTGAAATCAACCACAGAAAAAAGTCTGGAAAACCTCCAAAAGCATGGAGGTTAAAGAACACCCTACTAACAAATGAGTGGGTCAACCAGGCAATTAGAGAAGAAATTAAAAAATATATGGAAACAAACGAAAATGAAAATACAACAATCCAAACGCTTTGGGACGCAGCGAAGGCAGTCCTGAGAGGAAAATACATTGCAATCCAGGCCTATCTCAAGAAACAAGAAAAATCCCAAATAAAAAATCTAACAGCACACCTAAAGGAAATAGAAGCAGAACAGCAAAGGCAGCCTAAACCCAGCAGAAGAAGAGAAATAATAAAGATCAGAGCAGAAATAAACAATATAGAATCTAAAAAAACTGTAGAGCAGATCAACGAAACCAACAGTTGGTTTTTTGAAAAAATAAACAAAATTGACAAACCTCTAGCCAGGCTTCTCAAAAAGAAAAGGGAGATGACCCAAATAGATAAAATCATGAATGAAAATGGAATTATTACAACCAATCCCTCAGAGATACAAACAATTATCAGGGAATACTATGAAAAATTATATGGCAACAAATTGGACAACCTGGAAGAAATGGACAAATTCCTGAACACCCACACTCTTCCAAAACTCAATCAGGAGGAAATAGAAAGCTTGAACAGACCCATCACCAGCGAAGAAATTGAATCGGTTATCAAAAATCTCCCAACAACTAAGAGTCCAGGACCAGATGGCTTCCCAGGGGAGTTCTACCAGACATTTAAAGCAGAGATAATACCTATCCTTCTCAAGCTATTCCAAGAAATAGAAAGGGAAGGAAAACTTCCAGACTCATTCTATGAAGCCAGTATTACTTTGATTCCTAAACCAGACAGAGACCCAGTAAAAAAAGAGAACTACAGGCCAATATCCCTGATGAATATGGATGCCAAAATTCTCAATAAGATACTAGCAAATCGAATTCAACGGCATATAAAAAGAATTGTTCACCATGATCAAGTGGGATTCATTCCCGGGATGCAGGGCTGGTTCAACATTCGCAAATCAATCAACGTGATACATCACATTAACAAAAAAAAAGAGAAAAGCCATATGATCCTGTCAATCGATGCAGAAAAGGCCTTTGACAAAATCCAGCACCCTTTCTTAATAAAAACCCTTGAGAAAGTCGGGATAGAAGGAACAGACTTAAAGATCATAAAAGCCATTTATGAAAAGCCCACAGCTAACATCATCCTCAACGGGGAAAAACTGAGAGCTTTCTCCCTGAGATCAGGAACACGACAGGGATGCTCACTCTCACCGCTCTTGTTTAACATAGTGCTGGAAGTTCTAGCATCAGCAATCAGACAACAAAAGGAAATCAAAGGCATCCAAATTGGCAAAGATGAAGTCAAGCTTTCGCTTTTTGCAGATGACATGATATTATACATGGAAAATCCGACAGACTCCATCAAAAGTCTGCTAGAACTGATACATGAATTCAGCAAAGTTGCAGGATACAAAATCAATGTACAGAAATCAGTTGCATTCTTATACACTAACAATGAAGTAACAGAAAGACAAATAAGGAAACTGATCCCATTCACAATTGCACCAAGAAGCATAAAATACCTAGGAATAAATCTAACCAAAGATGTAAAGGATCTGTATGCTGAAAACTATAGAAAGCTTATGAAGGTAATTGAAGAAGATTTAAAGAAATGGAAAGACATTCCCTGCTCATGGATTGGAAGAATAAATATTGTCAAAATGTTAATACTACCCAAAGCTATCTACACATTCAATGCAATCCCAATCAAAATTGCACCAGCATTCTTCTCGAAACTAGAACAAGCAATCCTAAAATTCATATGGAACCACAAAAGGCCCCGAATAGCCAAAGTAATTTTGAAGAAGAAGACCAAAGCAGGAGGCATCACAATCCCAGACTTTAGCCTCTACTACAAAGCTGTCATCATCAAGACAGCATGGTATTGGCACAAAAACAGACACATAGACCAATGGAATAGAATAGAAACCCCAGAACTAGACCCACAAACGTATGGCCAACTCATCTTTGACAAAGCAGGAAAGAAGATCCAATGGAAAAAAGACAGTCTCTTTAACAAATGGTGCTGGGAGAACTGGACAGCAACATGCAGAAGGTTGAAACTAGACCACTTTCTCACACCATTCACAAAAATAAACTCAAAATGGATAAAGGACCTGAATGTGAGACAGGAAACCATCAAAACCTTAGAGGAGAAAGCAGGAAAAGACCTCTCTGACCTCAGCCGTAGCAATCTCTTACTCGACACATCCCCAAAGGCAAGGGAATTAAAAGCAAAAGTGAATTACTGGGACCTTATGAGGATCAAAAGCTTCTGCACAGCAAAGGAAACAACCAACAAAACGAAAAGGCAACCAACGGAATGGGAAAAGATATTTGCAAATGACATATTGGACAAAGGGCTAGTCTCCAAAATCTATAAAGAGCTCACCAAACTCCACACCCGAAAAGCAAATAACCCAGTGAAGAAATGGGCAGAAAACATGAATAGACACTTCTCTAAAGAAGACATCCGGATGGCCAACAGGCACATGAAAAGATGTTCAGCGTCGCTCCTTATCAGGGAAATACAAATCAAAACCACACTCAGATATCACCTCACGCCAGTCAGAGTGGCCAAAATGAACAAATCAGGAGACTCTAGATGCTGGAGAGGATGTGGAGAAACGGGAACCCTCTTGCACTGTTGGTGGGAATGCAAATTGGTGCAGCCGCTCTGGAAAGCAGTGTGGAGGTTCCTCAGAAAATTAAAAATAGACCTACCCTATGACCCAGCAATAGCACTGCTAGGAATTTATCCAAGGGACACAGGAGTACTGATGCATAGGGGCACTTGTACCCCAATGTTCATAGCAGCACTCTCAACAATAGCCAAATTATGGAAAGAGCCTAAATGTCCATCAACTGATGAATGGATAAAGAAATTGTGGTTTATATACCCAATGGAATACTACGTGGCAATGAGAAAAAATGAAATATGGCCTTTTGTAGCAACGTGGATGGAACTGGAGAGTGTGATGCTAAGTGAAATAAGCCATACAGAGAAAGACAGATACCATATGGTTTCACTCTTATGTGGATCCTGAGAAACTTAACAGGAACCCATGGGGGAGGGGAAGGAAAAAAAAAAAAGAGGTTAGAGTGGGAGAGAGCCAAAGCATAAGAGACTGTTGAGAACTGAGAGCAAACTGAGGGTTGATGGGGGGTGGGAGGGAGGAGAGGGTGGGTGATGGGTATTGAGGAGGGCACCTTTTGGGATGAGCACTGGGTGTTGTATGGAAACCGATTTGACAATAAATTTCATATATAAATAAAAAAATAATAATAATAAAAAAAAAGATAAAATGTAGAAGGGGGGAGTAAAAATGTCATGCTTTTAGAATGTGTTTGTATTTAAATGACCATCAATTTGACACAGAATACTATGTTATATATGAACCCCATGGTAACCACAAATCAAAAACTTATAATAGATACACACAAAAATAAAAATATCCAAACATAGAACTAAAGAAAGTAAGCAATCAGAAGGGAAGAGGACAAGAGAAGAAGAAAGGAACACAGAAGATCTACAAAAACAATCAGAAAACTACAAAATGGCAATAAGTACATACTTATTAATAATTACTTTAAATATAAATGTTCTAAACTCTCCAATCAAAAAAACATACAGTGACAGAAAAAAAAAAAAAGATCCATAAACAAGCTACTTGCCAGGAACTCACTTCAGATAATGGCACATATAGACTGAAAGTAAAGGCATGGAAAGCATAGTCAGTGCTAAAGAGAGTGAAAAAGGAAAAAAAGAATACTAGGGTAAGAATACTTATATAATGCAAAATAGGCTTTAAAACAAAGACTGTAATAAGAGAAAAAAACATTAAATAATAATAAAAGGATCAATCCAACAAGAGATTATAACAATTGGAAACATCTATGCATGCAACACAGGAGCGCTTAATAGATAAAGCAAATATTAAGAGATGTAAAAAGGGAAACTGACAATAATACAATCATATAGGGAAACTTAACACCCCATTTACATCAATGGAAAGATTGTCCAGAGAGTAAATCAATAAGGAAATAGGGACCTTGAAGAAAACATTACACCAGATAAACATAACAGATGTACATAAACATTTCATTCAAAAACAGAATACACATGCTTTTCAAGCTCACATATAACATTCTCCAGCATATAATACAACGTATAACACAATGAAAGTCTCAATTATTTAAGAATACATATCAAGCATCTCCTCTGACCACAATGATATGGAATTAGAAATGAATCACAAGGAAACAATGGGAAGAACTACAAAAGCATGAGAATAAATAACATACTATTAAGCAACCAGTTGGTCAATGAAGAAATCAAACAGGAAATAAAAAAAAATACTATGAGGGTACCTGGGTAGCTCAGTCAGTTGAATGTCTGATCTTGATTTTGGCTCAGATCATGATCCCAGGGTTGTGGGATCAAACCTTGTCATGCTGAGCATGGAGCCTGCTTAAGATTTTCTCTCTCTCTCTCTCTCTCTCTCTCTCTCTCTCTCTTGCCCACTGCCCCTCTTCTCCTGCTTGCACTCTCTCTCTAAAAAGAAAAAAAGAAAAACAATGAAAATCTTAAAAAGTTACCATGAGACTAATGAAAGTGAAAACACAATGTTTGAAAATGTATACTATGCAGCAAAAGACAGGTCTAAGCAGGTCTAAGACATAAGTTTACACTGATACAGGCCTAATTCTAGAAACCAAAAAAATGACAGATGAAGAAACTAACCCTGCACACAGAGAAACCTTCTAAATAAGAAAAAAATGAAGGCCACAGTTAAAAGAAAGAACCTATAAAAATGAGAATGGAAAGGAATGAAATAAACATAAAAAATAGACCAGACTAATATAATTAAAAGCTTATTCTTTGAAATGATAAACAAAGTTCATAAAATTTTAGTTAGGCTCATCAAGATAGAAAATAGAAAACTAAAAACATAAAACAAAAATAAAAAGGAGTTACACATAACATCAGAGAAATATAGAGGATTGCAAGACAGCACTATGAAAAATGATAAGACAAAAAATTGACAACATAGAAGAAATAGATACTTACTTCCTAAACCTGCAACATTGAAAGATTGAAGAAAGAAAAATATATAAAATAAACAAACTGAATTCTGGTAACAAAATTACCAAACTCACAATAAAAAATAAACTCACAATAAAAAAGTTCTATGGATTCCAATGGATTCACAAGTGAATTCCAGGAAAGTTTAAGGAAGATTTAAAGCAATTATCCTTGGGGCACCTGGGTGGCTCAGTCGGCTAAGCATCCGACTTTGGCTCAGGTCATGGTCTCACAGTTCATGAGCCCAAGCCCCTCATCTGGCTCTGTGCTGACAGCTGAGAGCCTGGAGCCTGCTTTGGATTCTCTGCCCCACCCTTGCTTGCACTCTCTCTGTCTTTCAAAAATGAACAAACATTAAAAAAAAATTAAAGCAATTATCCTTAAACTATCATAAAAAATAGAAGAGGAAGAGCTTCCAATTCATTCTATGAGATCAGGATAACTAAGATATAAAATTAGATAAATATAATAAGAAAGAAAAGAAAAAGAGTTTTTTAAAAAGGCAAATAAAGAGGCAATATCTCCACTGAATATAGATACAAAGGCCCAGAACAAATTATTAGCAGACCAAACTCCACAATACATTAAAAAAAAAGCAGGGGGAGGGGCAAGCACCTGGGTGGCTCAGTCGGTTAAACGTCTGACTTTGGCTCAGGTCATAATCTCATGGTTCGTGGGTTCGAGCCCCGCGTCAGGCTCTGTGCTAATAGCTCAGAGCCTGGAGCCTGCTTTGAATTCTGTGTGTGTGTCTCTCTCTCTGACCCTCCCTTGCTCATGGTTTGTGTCTGTCTCTGTCTCTCTCTCTCTCCAAAATAAATAAACATTAAACAAAATTTTACCACAATCAATTTGGATTTATCCCAGGGATGCAAGGATGGTTTCAAGATTATGCATCAATCAATATCATGCATCATCTTGACGAGGGAAAGATAAAAACTGTATGATTGTCTCAAAATATGAGGGGTTGAGAGAAAGCGCTTGAAAGACTACAAGATCCACTCCTGAAAACAACTCTCAACAAAGTGAGTTGAGAGGGCACATTCATCAATAGAGTAAAGCCCACATATGAAAAACGCACAGCTAACATTATACTCAATAGCAGAGAGCTGAAAGCTTTTCCTTTAAGACAAGAAACAAGACAAAGATGTCCACTCTCACCACTTTTATCCCACACAGTATTCTTCAGAAGTCCTAGCTGTAGCAGTCAGACAGGAGAAAGAAATAAAAGGCATCCAAACTGCTGTGCAGATGGCATGATACTATATATAGGAAATCCCAAAGACTCTACCAAAGTCATTGGAACAGATAAATACATTCAATAAAGTTGCAGGATACAAAGATACAGAAATTGGTTGCATTTGTATACATTAAGAATAAAGCAGTAGACAGAGAAATCAAGAAAAGAATCCCATTTACAATTTTTCCATAAAGAAAACAATACCTAGAAATAAACTTAACGGAAGAAGTAAAGGAGCAATACTCTGAAAACTATACACTGGTGAAGGAAGTTGAAGGCGACACTAACCAATAGAAAGGTAGTCCATGCAGATGGATTGTGAGAATTCTTATTTTTACCAGGTTCATAGAGCTGAAAGCAATCTTCAGATTCCATGCAATCCCTTTCAAAATCCCAACAGCATTTTTCACAGAACTAAAACAAATTGTACTACAATTTGCATGGGATGGCAAATGATCCTGAAGAACCAAAGCAATCTGAAGAAAAAAGAACAAACCCAGTGGCAATGCAATCCTGGATTTTGAGGCATACGACAAAGCTGTCATAATGGTCCTGGAACAAAAATAAACTCACAGATCAAGAGAACACAATAGACACTCCAGAAATAAACCCACACTACTATGGTCAATTGATTCATTAATTCAAATCAGGCAAAGACATACAACAGGAGAAAGACTGTCACTTCAATAAAGGGTGCTGGGCAACATGGACAGCTACATGTATAGGAAAGAAACCAGACCACTTTCTCACTCCAAACATAAAAACGAGCTCAAAATACACAAAAGACCTAAATGTGAGACCTGAAGCCATAAAATTCCTGGAAGGAAACACAGGCAGTATGCCCTTTGACATCCACCTTAAAAACATTTTCTTAGATTAGTCTCCTCAGCCAAGGGAAACAAAAGAAACAACCAACTATTGGGGCTCCACCAAATTAAAGAGCCATGGCACAGTACGGGAAACTATCAACAGAATTAAAAGACAACCTACGAAAGGGGAGGAGGTATTGCAAATGGCATATCTCATAAGCCGTTCCAGTCCAGCATATATAAAGAACTTCTATGACTCAACACCAACACACACGAAAAACATGTAACAGATAACTTGATTACAAAATGGGCAGAGGACCTAAATAGACATTTTCCAAAGAACTTCTATGACTCAACACCAACACACACGAAAAACATATAACAGATAACTTGATTACAAAATGGGCAGAGGACCTAAATAGACATTTTCCAAAGAAGTGCTGATGGCCAGAGGACATATACAACATGCTCAACATCACTAATCATCAAGGAATTGCAAATCAAAATGACAATGTGATTTTACCTTAGAGGTGCCACGATGGAAGTCTAGCAGCAAAAAGATGAGAAACAAGTGTTTGCAAGGATGTGGACAAAAAGGAACGCTGGTGCACTGTTGGTGTCAATGTGAATTGGTACAGCTACACTACAGAAAACTGAATGGAGGTTCCTCAGAAAAGTGAACTGAAATAAAAATACCATATGACCCGGTAATTCCACTATGTGGTATTTACCCAAAGACAATGAAAACAGTCATGAGAAGGATTTATGCACTCCTATATTCATTTCAGGATAATTAAAATAGCCAAGGTATTGAGGCAACCCAATTGTCCATTGAGAATGTAAGGGATTAAGAAGATGTGTTTTAAAAAAAATTTTTTTTTTCAACGTTTATTTATTTTTGGGACAGAGAGAGACAGAGCATGAACGGGGGAGGAGCAGAGAGAGAGGGAGACACAGAATCGGAAACAGGCTCCAGGCTCTGAGCCATCAGCCCAGAGCCCGACGCGGGGCTCGAACTCACGGACCGCGAGATCGTGACCTGGCTGAAGTCAGACGCTTAACCGACTGCGCCACCCAGGCGCCCCTAAGAAGATGTGTTTTATACACACACACATTCATATTGGTCTGTTTATGTTTATATGGAAATTCACACTGGAATAGTTTTCAGTCATGAAAAGTAATGAGATCTTGCCTCTAGAAACAACATGGAGGATGTAATGCTGGTAAGCTAAGCGAAATAGGTCAGACAGAAAGATAAATACCACATGATTTCATTTTTATGTGGAATATAAAGAACAAAACAAATAAAGTGACAATCAAGTTCTAATTCAGAGACAAAATGGTAGTTGTTATAGGAATGTTGGTGGGGTGATGGACACATAAGTGATGGTGAGTGGGAGATCGAGACTTCTAATTATGTAATAAGTAATCCAGGGGGATCAAATATACAGTATAGGAAATATAGTCAATCATAATTTAAATGTATGGTGACAGATGGTAGCTATACTTATTAGCACACCAAAACATACAGACTTTGAATCACTATGCTCTACACAGGAAGCTAATGTAATATTGTTTGTCAACTAAACAAAAAAATTGACAAACAAAATATTGTTTGTCAATTAAACAAAAAAAGCACAATCTAGTAACGAATATCTGTAAATCATCATCATCAGTCCCAGAACAACACAGTTCAGATCTGAAGGTCAGAGTGGAATTTCATCTGGCAAAGTTTCACAAATTTTGGCTTAATTCAGATCTTCCCTATATACCTCACACATGACTATAGAACTTCTACTGCCAATCTTTCTAACTTGTACAATATCACTATTCAGAACACTTAACTGTTGCAGCAAAATTTGTGTGAAAAATCAAACAATAAAACATAAGTGACCAAAAGTTCCCTTCTATTGCCAGTTTAAATTTTTTTTTATTATTTTATCTTTAAAGATTTTAAAATTAATATAGAATATACAGATTGAAAAGTGCACTCTGGCGACCTGCTAATATTTCCTAAAGATAAGTCTATATTCAAATACCCAGAATCTGTGAATGCTGTCAACTTTGGAAAAATGCATCTTTGCATACATGATTAAGAATTTTGAGAGATTATCCTGAATTATCCAGGTGGGCCCTAAATGTCATTATGTGTCTTTGTAAAAGAGGCAGGAGGAGATTAGACACAGAGAGAAAGGCTGATGTGAATATGGAGGCAGAGACTGAAGTGATAATGGCCCCAAGACAAGAAATGCTGTCAGCCACCAGAAGTTGGAAGACAGAGGGAATGCATTTTGTCTTAGAGCCTCTGGAGGAAACATAAGCCTGCTAACACCTTGATTTCAGGTATCTAACATCTAGAAATGTGGGACAATGAATTTCTTTAATCTCCCTAGGCAACTATTACATGCATAAACCAATGTATACAGCTCAATGGGTTATTTGAAAAGCTAGTATTTATAACTGCCATCTAAAATCAATAAGATTTCCAACACCTTATAATCCTCCTCTCGTTCTTAAGACAACCTTCTCTACTGTACTAGCTTGATTTCTATAACCGTAGTTTGTTTAGGCCTGTTTTGAACTTTATTAATTGACACTGATCTTTTGTAAGGCTTTTCTCCCTCTGTGTTATAATGTAAATTCTGTCATTGTTGCTGTGATTAGCTACAGTTTGTTTTCATTAGAGAATATTATTCTATTGTGTGGCTAATCCTGACTTTATGTATCCATAATTCTACTGAGGAGGCATTTGGGTTGTTTCTAAGTTTAGGTCTTTATAAACAATGAATATTCTTTTTTTTTTTTTTTCAACGTTTATTTATTTTTGGGACAGAGAGAGACAGAGCATGAACGGGGGAGGAGCAGAGAGAGAGGGAGACACAGAATCGGAAACAGGCTCCAGGCTCTGAGCCATCAGCCCAGAGCCTGATGCGGGGCTCGAACTCACGGACCGCGAGATCGTGACCTGGCTGAAGTCGGACGCTTAACCGACTGCGCCACCCAGGCGCCCCTAAACGATGAATATTCTTATATCTTGTTCACATACATGCATCCTCCTTGCTTCTTTCCTATTTTTTCCCTATATATTCTGAGATATAATTGCTGGGTTTTAGGGTTTGCATATATTCGACTTTAGTAGATAATGCCAAACAATGCTGTGATACTTATTTACACTCAGGACCAACAGTGTCTGAGGATTCCTAATGCTTCATATCCTCTCCAGGATTTGATATTATTAGTCATTTACCTCTCAGTGTTGTTGTTGTTTTTGTTTCAGTTTTTCTATTGGGGGTGTGAATACATTTTATAAGTCTTTAAAATTATATATATGTACATACAGATATATAAACATTTATATTGAATAAATACATACAAAAATGTATAAAAATCATAAGTGTACCACTCAATGAAGTGAAAGCATCCATGATACCAATGCCATCCAAATCAAGAACATTGCTTGCATTCCATAAGTTTTTCTTGTACTTGCTGTGGTTATACTCTTGCCATTCCTCAAAGATAACCAATAACAATTCTACTCTATGAAAAGTTTTGCTTGTTTTTGAACTTTATATTACCAAGATCACATAAAATGTGCCTTTTTATGCATGTTGCCAGGGCCTGGAAGAAGTGACAGCCCAGTAGCACAAAGCACACCTACTGCCCAGAACTTAGGTTTTAAATATAATTCTCCAATAAAAGAAACCAAGGCTCTTTAGAGAAATGACTGATTTCAAAAGGACTTAGGTGCCAGTCCCACATAATGCTTAATGGCCAAAGCTAGAACGTGAGCAACAAAATAAATAATTATGGTGTTACATTATACCCCAAAGAATAAAATGAATGTCCATGAGTTCATGCTAATATAAATAAATGATTGCATAATTACATACCTGTTGGAGAAGGGCTACATCTTCCTTACAGAAGAATTCCAGTTAAATGTAGAAGGAATGAGGGAAATAGAAAATCGCCATTGCAACATTACAGTAGTAATTTCTGCAGACAAATTTCACTGACGTATGCTAAAATTACTGGATGAAAATTTAAAGACAAACACAATATTTGCATACCTTCTAGTAACCTTCTGAAAGTATTTATTAATTACTCTGGTGGTTTTACCATATGTCCACAAAGCCTTTGATTTTAAGGTGAAACTTAATTCCCCTTCCCTTGAGTGTGGGCTGGACTTAAGGACTTTCTAATGAGTGGAGAACGGAAGGAAACAAATAACTTTACAGGGGAGAAACCTGAAAGACACCACCGTAATCAAATGATAGAGGTTAACAACACCAGTGATAAGTCATGCAGACAGCACGTACTCCCTCATGCTGCAATGAGTTACAATGATACACTGAGAAAGGTGTTCCCATCTGTGATGCTCTTCTCAAAGACCTGTAGTTTCAGTGGAATAATGAGAAAACGTTGGACAAATCCAAACAGAGGGACATTGCACAAAATACCTGATGAGTACTCCTCAAAAGTGTTAAGGTCGTAAGTAATATGGAAAATCCAAGAACATATCACAGGTTAAAGGAGACTAAGGAGACATGCTGGTTAAATGTAACCTAGTATCCTGGATAAGAACTTGGGACAGAAAAAATGACATTAATGAAAATCTAGTAAAATCTGAATAATATCTGTACTTAAATTTATAGTACTGTATAGCCATTCTTAGTGTTGATAAGTATATCATGGTTTTGCAGGGGAAGATGGATAAAGGATATATGTGACTTCTTTGTAGTGAGTTTGCAGCTCTTCTGTAAATCTGTTTTTAAAAACAAAAAAACAAAAAGAATCTGAATTGTGAAAAAAAAAAGCTGGAAACAATCCAAAAGTCCTTCAACAGGTAAATGGATAAACAATCTGTGGAATATCCATACAGTGGATACTCCTCAGTAATATTCAATAACATGAAAAGATGAGCAGAATAGAAATGAAATATATGATTTAATTTTTATGACACTCTGGAAAATGCAAAAATGTAAAGATGAACAGGTCAGTGGCTGACTGTGGTAAAGGCTGATGGGGAGAAGTGGACCACAGTAGGGCAACATAAAGGATCTTTTCAGGTGGTGGGATTGTTCTATATCCTGATTGTGGTAGTAGTCACACAATTCTATTCATTTGTCAAAATTTATACAGCTATATAACAATGACTCAATTTTACTTGATGTAAATTTTAAAATAGAATATAAAAACAAAAATATTAATAGTGTTTGCTGCATAGCTTGACAATAATTTTATATATTTCTATACATATACAATCTATACATATAAAACTATATATACAAGTGCCTGGGTGGCTCAGTTGGTTGAACGTCGTTCTCTTGATTTCAGCTCATGTCATGATTCCAGGGTCATGGAATCGAGCTCCACGTGGGGCTCTGCACTGAGCGTAGAGCCTGTTTGGGATTCTCTCTCTCTCCCTCCCTCTCCCCCTCTCCTCTGCTTACACTCTAAAGTAAAATAAAAAACAAAAAACAAAACTATATATAGAAAATACATACTTTACCAAAATAGAGCCAAAGAGAAAGCATAAATAATCAAGTGAAAAAATATGATTATAAAAATCTTCTTACAAAGACAACATCAGACCATGATTGTTTTATTGGGAAAACATATTCTAATCATAACTGCACTATTACAAAATGTAGAAAGAGGAATAGCTACCCTAGTATTTTATAAATTTGATACATAACTTTGACACTAAACTCAACAAAGACAGTATGAGGAAGAAAATTATAGTTCATTATCTCTCATGAATTATGATGTAAAATTAAAAACCTGAATTAAGTAGTGTATAAAAGTAAACAGATGATTCATCATGACCCAGTTGGATTTGTTCTACAAATTCAGTTTGGAGTTAACATTAGAAAATTAACTCAATAATCACAGTAAAATATTAATGTATTTAAAGGAGAAAAAGCAATCCAAACATCTTAATACAGGAAGAAAATACTTCTGATAATATTCAACAGTTAGTCATGAAATTTTTAAAAAGTTACCCAACTAGTAATAAAGGGAAACTTCTTTGCTTTGATAAAGAATCCCACATGGGGCGCCTGGGTGGCTCAGTAGGTTAAGCATCCAATTTGGCTCAGGCCATGATTTCACTGTTCCTGAGATCTGGCTTTGTGCTGACAGCTCAGAGCCTGGAGCCTGCTTCAGATTCTGTGTCTCTCTCTCTCTCTGTCCCTCTCTTGATCACACTCTGTATCTCTCTCAAAAATATATAAACATTAAAAAAAAAAAGAATCCCACAGAAACTTATGGCAAACATCTTACTTGATGGTGCGGTGTTAAAACTGTCCCTTTAAAATCAAGAACACAACAATCGCATTCATTCTCCTCACTTGTATTCAATCTTTAGCTAGTAAAAGAGCAAATTATAAACTTTTTTTTGTGTGTAAAACATATGTATTTGCATAAATGTGTGTGTGTGTGTGGGGGTGTTGAAAAGGAAAAAAAAAACTTCATTAATCTTAAGTAATAAAATTGTCTACCTCAAAAATCCAAAGGGAATCCAAACAAATTAGAATCAATTGTTTAGTAAGTTTGCTAGACACAAAGTATATGTAAATTAATGGTTTTGCTGTACACAGTTTAGAAATGTAATTTTAAAAAATTAATGCAATTACATAAGTATCTAAGAACAATTTTAACAAAGGTGTACAAAACTTTAAAGAGAGAAGTATGAAACTTGGTTAAAATTTTAAAAAGTATAGGGGCACCTGGGTGGCTCAGTCGGTTGAGCATCCGACTTCAGCTCAGGTCATGATCTCACAGTTTGTGAGTTCCAGCCCCGCATCAGGCTCTGTGCTGACCGCTTGCTCAGAGCCTGGAGCCTGCTTCAGATTCTGTGTCTCCTTCTCTCTCTGCCCCTCCCCCGCTCACGCTTGTCTCACTCTGTTTCTCAAAAATAAATCAATGTAAAAAAAAATTAAAAAAAAATTTAAAAAGTATAATCGAAAGATATAAAGCAAAATGAAATATGACAGTGCATTATTGGTTTAGGGAGAAAAAAAATCAATCCATGGAAATTAAGAGTCCCATAACAGACTCAAGCAATATGGAAATTTCATTTATGACATGTGACCTTGAAAGACTTTTCAATTAATTGACTGGGACAATTGCTTAGCTGTATAGAAGGAAAGGAAAGGAAAGGAAAGGAAAGGAAAGGAAAGGAAAGGAAGAAGGAAGGAAGGAAGGAAGGAAGGAAGGAAGGAAGAAAGAAAAAGAAAGAAAGAAAGAAAGAAAGAAAGAAAAGAAAGAAAGAAAAAGAAAATTTTAACTTCTATCTAACACTGTGCAAAAAAGTCAATGCAAAGTAAATTATAGTGTTCTGAGTCTGGTTTGTTTCACTTCGCATAATTAATTCAAGATTTATCTGTGTTGTTGACAACACAACTACATCAATAGTTTGTTGCTTTCATTGTTGAACAATAACCCATTGTATGATGTACCACAATTAGTTTATTACTCACCATTTGAAAAATATTTTTGTTGTTTCCAATTGCTGGCAATTATAAGTAAATCTGCTCTAACCACTTATGAACAAGTTTTTGTGAAAAAGTTTTTAATTTTCTTGGATAAATAGAAGTTCCATAGTTGGATCATATGATGTCTCTATGGTTTTTTTTTACGCTATAATCAACTTCTAACATATGTTCCAAGGTGACTGTACCCCTTTGCACTCTAACAAGAAATATTTAAGAGTTCTAGTTGCTCTGTATCTTCATTAGCGCTTGTAGTGTTAGTTTTCTTGAATTTAGCCATTCTGTTAAAAGTGAAATCTCATCTTGGTATTATTTTGCATTTCCCTAATGACTAATGATGTTGAGCATCTTTAATGTGTTTATTTGCAAACCATATCTTTTTTGATGATGCATCTGTTTGTCCTTTTGCCCATTTAGAAAATTGGGTTGTTTTCTTATCTTTGAGCCTTGTAATATACTTTATACATTCTGATATAGGTCCTTTGTAAAATACGTTTTACAAATAAGAAGCTTACCTTTTCATTCTCTTAATAATACTTTTTGAAAAACAGAATTTCTTTTAACAATTTTTAATGTTTATTTATTTTTGAAACACACACACACACACACACACACACACACACACAGCACGAGTGGGGTAAGGGCAGAGAGAGGGAGACACAGAATCCACAGCAGGATCCAGGCTCTGAGGTGTCAGCACAGAGCCCACCACGGGGCTTGAATCCACGAACTGCAAAATTGTGACCCAGGCGCTCCAGAAGTTGTTTTTTTTTTTTTTTTTTAAAGTGTCCTTATCTTTCAGAGATATTGTGAAATATGAATGGATGACTTGATACCTGGGATTTTGGTAGGTTCTTTGGAGTTTTCTACAGACACTCATGTCAATTGCAAATAAAGACAGCTTTTTTCCCCTCTTTTCCTATGTGTAGTAACTTTATTTATTCCCTTCATAAATCCCAATTGGTTGTAAAGTTTTATCTTTTTTATGATTATTTGATTGACTAATATGATTTCAGGATTTGTGTCCGCATTCATGAAGTATACTGATTCAGAACTTTCTTTCCTTTGATTTTGGTATCAGGTTTATGCTGGTCTCTTAAAATAAGTTGGGGAGTTTTCATAGTTAAAGTTGCATAGAATTGATAATATTTCCACCTTAAGGAATTGATCCATTTCATCCACATTTTAAAATTTATGGTCAGAGTTGTTTATAGAATTTAGTAATTGCTTCTTTAAATGTCTATAGATCTGCACTGATGTCTCTTACATTTTAGACTTTTGTAATTTGTGTCTTTTTTTCTCGGTTGGCTCAGGTGAAGATTTATCAATTTTATTTATCTTTTCAAAGAACTAGCTTTGGTTTCACAAATTTTCTGTATTGTCTTCCTGTATTCAATTTCATTGATTTCTTCTCTTTGTGTCCTTCTCTCTACTTACTTTGGATTTAATTTGCTTTTTGACTTCTAGTTTCCTAAGATAAAGTTTAGGTTATCAATTTGAGAGGTTTGTCCCTTGTCTAATATAAGACTTCACTGCTACTTATTTCCCTATAAACACTGCTTTAGCTACAATCCAAGAAATTTTACTGTTGTTGGGAAGGGCTTCTATAAATGTAAGTTACTTTGAATTGGGTGAATGTGATCAGGTCCTTTATATACTCACTGATTCTGTTTATTGAGATAGGAGTGTTAAAATCTTCAACTATCATTATGGATTTGCTATTTCTTCTTTCAGTTTCATTAGTTTTTTTTTCCTTTGTGTATTTTGAAGCTCTTGTATTAGTTTTCTATTGTTGTATAATGTATCACTACAAATTTAGTAGCTTAAAGTAACACTCATTTATTATTTCCCAGTTTCTGTGGGTCAAGAGTTCAGCTCAGTGTCTCACAAGGATAAAATGAAGCTGTTAACCACATCAATAATGGCATCTGAGACTTGAGGTCCTCTTCCAAGATTACTTAGTTTCTTGATGTTGTATATCTGAGGTCCCAGTTTTCTTGCTGATTACTGACTGGGGCTTATTCTTAACTCCTAGAAGCTCCCACAATTCCTTCCATGTAGCACTTTCATAGGCCCTCTCAATAACATGGTGGCAAACTTCTTTCAAAGCTGATAAGACACTTTTTCTGTTTAGGAAAAGACCAGGTGCTCCTTTAAGAGACAGGTTTTGCTTTTCTTGATTAATTCAGAACCCACAAAGGAAAATCTTCCTTTGATCAACAAAGTCAAAAACTGACTTGGAAACTTGAATTCCATGTTGAAAATCTCTTCATCTTTGCCAGATAATATAACCTACTTTCAAAAGTGATATTCCAACATAGTTTCAGTATTTCCCACACTTAGATGAAATTGTACAGGGAATGTACACCAGCTGAGGAGGGAAGGCAGCCATCCTGGAATTCTGCCTACCACAACTTGGTTGTTAGATACATGTATATTTATGCATTGTCAAAACTTCTTCATGATCTGACACATTTAACATTATCTAATGCTCCTCTCTACTCTTAGTAATTTTCTTTGCCTGGTATTACATTATTATAGCCATCAAAAATTTATTTTGATTAAGGGTTGCATGGTGGAGCACTTCCTTTCTTTTAATTTTTATCTGTATTATTAATTTTAGAGTAAATATGCCATTAATTATATTCAATCTGACAATCATTTTTATTTTGTTTAGACCATTTACATTTAATGCCATTAATTGATATAATTAGATTTACCACTTTGTTTTCAGCTTGTTTCCTCTATGTTGTGTTTCTGTCTTTTGACTTACATTCTTTTCGTTGAATTTTTTTGTTTTTTTTGAGAGACAGCATGAACCCATGCGTGTGAGGGAGCAGCAGGGGGAGAGGGAGAGAATCCCAAACAGGCTTCACACTCAATGCAGAGCCCAGTGCAGGCTCAATCTCAAGACCATGAGATTATGACCTGAGTGGAAATCAAGAGTTGGAAGTTTAACTGACTGAGCCACCCTAGTGCCCCTGTTGGATTAATTTTTTAATTTCATTTATCTATTGGCTTTTGGTCTATATTTTTTCTATTATGTTTCAGTAGCCTTTTGGGTGTTATATCTGATATATATTTATATACATATATAATATATATTATATATATAATATGTAATATATATATGTGAAAACCTCATATATATATGAAACCTTTCACAGCCTTCTTAAGATTATAATTTTTCAACTTCCCATAAAATGTAGAAACATCACAATCATATAGGTCTCTTCATTCTCTACCCTTTATTATAATTGTTACATGTATTTCCTTTATACATTGAAAACACTACCAGGAAATGTTATAATTTTTGCTTTCAATACTCATTTATATTAGAAAAAAACATGTAAGAAGAAAAATAGTTTATTTATCCTGATATTTACCATTTCTATTTTTCTTTCACTCCCAAAGTTCGAAGTTTGCTTCTCATATCATTTTCCCTCAAGTTGAGGAACTTTCTATGGTATTTATTTTAGAGAGAATCTGCTGGAAAATAATTTAGTTTTCATTCCTCTGAGAATGTCTTTATTTTTGAATATTTTCCTTTGATATAGAATTTGATATAAAACTGTTGACAGAAAAAAAAAATAAAAAAAAATAAAACTGTTGACAGGGGCGCCTGGGTGGCGCAGTCGGTGAAGCGTCCGACTTCAGCCAGGTCATGATCTCGCGGTCCGTGAGTTCGAGCCCCGCGTCGGGCTCTGGGCTGATGGCTCAGAGCCTGGAGCCTGTTTCCGATTCTGTGTCTCCCTCTCTCTCTGCCCCTCCCCTGTTCATGCTCTGTCTCTCTCTGTCCCAAAAATAAATAAATGTTGAAAAAAAATTAAAAAAAAAAACTGTTGACAGTTCTTTTTCTCAGCAATTTAGTGATGCTTTTCTACTGCCTTCTAGCTTTTGTGTTTTCTAATGAGAAATATGCAGTAATTTAAATAATTATTCTACCACAAGTAATATTTGGCTTTCCTTTGGCTGCTTTCATGATTCATCATCTTTCATTTTCAGCAGTTTAATTACAATATGTCTGAACACGATTTTCTTTAGTATGTTTAGAGTCTGGTGAGCTTGAGTCTGTAAATTTATATCTTTTACCAAATTTGAGATGTTTCCATCTTTTTTCCAAATAAATTTTTCCACTCCAATTCATGTTTTCTCTCCTTTGCACACTCCAGTGACATGAATTTTAGACATTTTTTCCTTGTGTCACATGTCCTTGAATCTCTGCTCATTTTTTTTCAATATCTTTTCACTGTTCTTCAGAGTGAGTAATTTTTATTTTCCTATTTTCAAGTCCACTATCCCTTCCTCTGTCATCTCCATTGTTATTCAGTACATCCACTGAAGTTGTTTCTAGTATCATACTTTCAGTTAAAATTATTTATTCTTATTTTATTTCTACTTTTATGCCCATTTACCTTATAATTCATAGTTATAGTACCAATTTTAAAGTTGATGTCTGATAATTCCAACATTGGAGGAATCCCAGAGTTTGCATCTGTTGACTGGCTTTTCCATTGAGCATTGGTCACATATTCAGTTTGTAAATTTATGTGAAATAATTTTGGATGTTATTGTGGAAACCTTAAATATGTTGTGAGATGATGGGCCCCATTAAAATCCTCAGGAGAATGTTGATTGTTTTGATTAACCAGATTCACCCATGTTGTTCAGACTGCATGTTCTGTCCTGTTTTCTGTGGGTGTTGTTTCCAGTGTCAATTCAGTTTTTTTAAAGCCCTTTGTTGTATTTGTACTTTCAACTCAGGGGTTAGTTTGGGACACAGTGCAGTTTATGTGATAAACCTTCAAACCTTTGCTACACTTTTGCATCTGGTCCATTCATGCAACCCAGTCATGGGGTTAAACCTGGGATTGTGTCAGTTCATGTACCGAATGAGGAGATCTGATTTTCTAGCTCTCTCTCCTCATGAGTTTCCCCTCACTTTACAACTCTCAGTGACCCTTTTTTTTTCTGAAAAGAAAAATGGTTTCTCTCAGTTTTAACTCCGCTCACTATCACTTAATTCCTTAAAATTGGGGCTACCCTCAGGGCAGAAAGTGAGTTAGAAGGGAAAAAAAATCCAATTTCCCCCAATAATCATCTGGTCGGAGTGACAGATTATCTCTCAGAGTTTTAGGGATCTGTGCAACTACTCTTGCTAGGGTAGTGCAGTAGTACGTCTGCAGCTCATTTTGGCCTGGACTGGGAGAGGAAAAAAGAAAAAAAAAAAAAGAATAAAAAAGAAAGGGAATTTCCTTGATTCTCTCTATGGGATGCCACCACATCAGAAGGACATTCAAGTAACTCTGGAAAGATCCACACAGTGAGGAACTGAGTTCCTTGGCAACTAGAACTGAAATCTCTAGCCAAGATCCATAAGAATGAATTTGGAAGCACATCTTCCAACCCCAGTCAAGCCTTAAGATGATGCGGCTCCATCCAACATGTTAATTGCAAGCTAATGGGAGACCTTTAGTCAGAATTTCCTAGCTATATGGCTTCCATATTGCTGACTCGCTGAAACTGAGATGACAAATGTGTGTTGTTTTAAGCCATTTTGGGAGGTAAGTTGTTATACAGCAACAGAGGACTAAAACATAGCACAAAAGGGATTATAAAGAAAAGGAAAAAAAAAAAAAAACCCAGCATTTATACTGTAGTTCTGTTCCTAAGTTATTACTAATATCTAGTAAATACTTAATGAAAAAGAGAAAATAAGAAACAGTAAGAAGTTTCTAATTTAGCAGCTTTAGAATATTACATCTACAACTCAGCTTCTCCAAAGTGACTTATAAAGTTTTCTTTTCTTGGAAAGGAGTGCAAAATCCCAAGTCCTCAAAAGTACTCTTTTGGTTGATGTAGATACTAGTTTGACTTTAATTCTACAATGTTATATCCCATAAAATAAAGAAAAAAGAGGAAGAAGAAGTAATGATTTAGAAAATTTTAGTTAAATACAGAAAATTCTAGCTATCAAGTTATGGAGAAAAGACAGGATTAGGGGGAGTGGGTATGTGCAAAAAGTCCTTTATCTTGAATGAGAATGCCTTCAAATTCCTGTTAAAATATTAACTGCTTTTAAAAAATCATAAAGGCAGTATTATCTAACTCAAGTAACCACAAATTTGGAACTTTCTCCTCCTCTGCATTGCTTAGTGATGACTTTTCAATTTGCTTATGGATAATTTGTGGTGATTTTATGAGTAAATAACAAATATGATTCAAGGTTATAATTCTCTACTTTAGTTCAGTATTTAATAATCAGTTCTTGACTTCAACTGCATTTGACTGTAGTCACAGAATAATTATCCTTTAATATTGAAAATACTGGAAAGTTTAACTTTTGCTTACAGATTCTGCCCAAAGTACAGCTCACTTTAATGACAACTCTTTTGTCCTTCAATGGTAATGAATTCCAATATGCCTCTGTAAAACACATGTGCCAGGATTTGTTGGCAAAACAAGATAATCAGCAGAGTTTGTCTAACAATTGTATTTTCTTTAAAGCAGTGCCATTCAATTGCAACCACATTTTAGGGTAAAATATTCCACATGTTTCTCAGCAGCCTTCTGGGAAAACTTAGTACTTTCTGTAATTCAATATTGGGTTTTTTGAGAAGCATAGAATGAAGTTATGGAGAGCATACTCCGTGTATGCACAAAAAAGAAAAAACATTCTCCTAGTCTGACAATACTTACTATCATATGGAAGAAAAACACCAATGCGTACATTGAAGTTTACCTGGAAGATGAAAATATTCATCCTGTTCGTTACAATGTAAAACTTATAAAAATGTTCTGACTTCTTTTTCTTTCAAGTAAAATTTAGTCTCTGAGCATAACAGATTAATACAAGTCACTCCAAAAGTTTAAATTGCCTCTCCAATTTAGAAGTTATGATTGAAATGGAAAACTTTCTGTGCTCAACATACCAAATCCTAAATAGATTCTTGTATAACACAGAAGATCAGTTGCAAAATGAAAATGCTACAAATTCGATTATGTAAAAACTAACCAGGGACCTTTAGAATCAAACCTGTTATGACTCTGAGTGTAATCTACCATGAGTATCAACGGATATTCGTGACTTATTCAATAAAAACATGTGAAGCTTAGAAATGGTGGCATGTGAGCAATAAAAGCAATTTTACATTATCCATGGCAATATTAGAGGTAAAAAAGTTATTGAGGCTGACAAATAATCCACAAGTCTAATTTTCACTCTTTTCCATCAGACTTTCCCTAGAGCTAATAACAAGCAGGCCAGATGGTTAATTTGATATTCACCTTTTTTTATTTCCCCTTTCTACCCATTGCTGGAAATATTCCCAAGGAATGAGATGGCCAAAAGTCATCTAGCTAGAAGATGAGGGGGGAACACAAGCCAAGACTGTGGATTACTCACAAATTGGATACTTAACCACCAAATAATGTATTTTTCCCGAAACTGATGAAATGTGTTGAGACACAATATTGTGTGTGCGTGTGTGTATGTGTGTGCGTGTGCGTGTATGTGCATGTGTACGTGTACATGTGTGTGTTGTGTGTGTGTGCTCCCACTTCCTACCAAATCAACACTGGGCTAAGTAGGACCACCAAAGTTTTGTCTTCCACTTCTGATCTTTGGGTTATTACCATATTTGCTTGCATTTCTAATGCTGTTGGTCAATATTAGCCTATGATTAAGTTTTATTCTGATGCATGGCATCTATATAATGCCATAACAGGAAAAAACTTATGAAATACTTTGAATATATGGCCCTTCTAGAAGCCATCTTTGCCCCTGAATGACAGGTATGGCTTGTATGCATGCTTCTAGAAAGGTAAGTATTATTTGAAGGCCACACAGCTTGTCAGCAGCTCTGAAGTATTGGTAGCCACATAATATTAAGGATATATGTGACAGATGAAGCTATTAGACTAAGCAGCAAAATTAAAATTTCAGACACATTTTAGGTCTTGGTGGGAAGTGAGCTAAAAGCAAACAGCTATTTTAGAAATTGAATTAGGAGGACATGACTGGGGAAAATGAAGTGAAACTTTCCCCCCTGCAATGAACCTTTCTGTATTTTCAGAAAGTGTACTTAGACTTGAACATCCTGATTACTTTAATTCCAACAGCTCAGTTTCACTCAACAGAGGTGAATATTGGTTCAGGAATGGGCTGCTAAAATGCTCATTTTGACTCACATTGCATTTTGTTTTTTAGGATTTTATTTGGAGAGATTTTTAACTTGAATGTTTACTTTTAAAATTTCTTAGTGTGCCAACAGGAGCCATAGGATGCATTTATTTCTAAAATTGTAGCAAGTTAAGTGCATCTTAGTTTTGTACAGGTTTCCTGCACATCTGCAGATAATTAGTTAAACATTTGTCCAAATGAGAGAAAGCATACAATTCCTTTGGCTATGTATTTCACTTGAATTATTAATCTTGTTGAGAGAATCTGGCAGCAAAAGCATTATACCCAAAACAATTCCTTCTTTTTATTTGACTTAAAAAAAAAGGCTTGCCAGGGCTTGCCGTAGATCTTTTGCTAGAAGGTAATGCTGACAGGGAACTGAGTGAAAGCATATATTTATAATACCTAATTTAGTGATGTCAGTTTGGCACTGGCAGGAAACTGTGTGTATTGTTTTCTGCAATGGAACACATGGAGCATCACACACTGAATCTTTCCAAGGATTTCGAGAACTGATTTTGCTTCCTCCCATTCAATTCTCAGTAATAACAATTAAGGATTACAAATAGAGTTTTTACTCAGAGAGCAGTTATGTTGAGTTCTTTGAGGTCAGAAGATGTGCCTTCAATATCTGTGGCAAACTCCATAAACTGGAGTGTTGTGTTCAGAGTGGATGCCTAATTAGTATTTTTATTTTAGTAAACAATTTTTTTTTTTTTTTGTTCCATAACAGCCATAGAGGTGAGATACCTGGGCTCCCAAGTCTTTCTGGTGATGCTCTTACCTCTGCCATTTGAGTGCAGGTAGTTCAGCTCACACAGTGGTTTCAGGGGCCCCATTTCCTCCAGGTCTATGACTTCTGATGGTATAGAAATACACTTCATGATATATCTGAGCTGTGAAAAACAACCAATAAAATATGGGCCATACTGGCAAAGAAATGTACATCTAAGAACTTGATGATGAGTATGCCTACTGCCATGTTACATATAGCATCAAATTATAATTCATTCTTAGTTTAGTGGTAAGGAGCTTGGTATCCTTACATTTGGGCTGAACTAAAGTTTAATGTTTTGGTTTTTTTTTTTTTTGAATGAAAGAAATTTGTAGTGTAAATAAGACATGGTGGTACAGAACTATATTATCTTTTTGAAAGTGATCATTTAAAAATATTTGCATGATTATTTAATATCAATGTTATTAGTTACTAATGAATTCTACTTATTCATTGTAGAAGGCTCAACCAGGTATCTACTGAGAAATATTACTTTGATGGTTAGAATTATCCTGCTAGTAGGTTATATAACTATTAAAATAAAACATTTAATCTCAATTGCTGGTTTATACTAGGTTTATCTTTTAGTCTGTAAAGCTTTAAATTACCAACAAAGTTTAATAAATCCACTAGATTATCTGTCCTTTAGGAAAAAAGGCTCAATCTGTGTGTGCATGTGTGTGTGTATGTGTCCTAAGCATTAAACACTGTGACTGATACATGACAAATAGTTATTAATGTTTGAGGAATGGACCAATATATTTTGCTATTATTTAGACTTGAAAAAAATTACTTTACTGCCAAATTTTACATGGGGATATTACCTTAGTTTTGTTACAGAGCAGTCTACCCCAGAAATAAGAAAACTCAAATATATCTGATTACTTGTTAGATAATGTAGGGTTCAAGACAAGAATTGGGAATAATAACTACAAAACATTGCACATGCTAATGTCTCCAGCTGTTTAAACCCATTTTCTTTTTAAATTTTTTTTGATGCTTACTTATTCTGAGAGGGAGAGAGACAGATTGCAAGCAGCAGAGGAGCAGAGAAAGAGGGAGACACAGAATCTGAAGTAGACTCCGGGCCTTGAGCTGTCAGCACAGAGCCTGATGTGGGGCCCGAACCCACGGACAGCGAGATCATGACCTGAGCTGAAGTTGGACGCCCAACCGACTGAGCCACCCAGGAACCCTTCTTTAAACCCATTTTCTTGGGGCACCTGGGTGGCGCAGTTGGTTAAGCGTCCGACTTCAGCCAGGTCACATCTCGCAGTCCGTGAGTTGAGCCCCGCGTCAGGCTCTGGGCTGATGGCTCGGAGCCTGGAGCCTGTTTCCGACTCTGTGTCTCCCTCTCTCTCTGCCCCTCCCCCGTTCATGCTCTGTCTCTTTCTGTCCCAAAAATAAATAAAAAACGTTGAAAAAAAATTTAAACCCATTTTCTTAGATAATTCTCTCAGTGCTCACAATATCTACAAATAAGAATTGTCATCCCATTTTACAGATCAAGACTCAAGAGATCAAGAAATTGAGACCCAAAAAAGCAATGATAACAAATGACTCCAGAGCTCAGTGGTTACAATGAAGAATTCTTTCTCACTGATGTTACTTGTCCATCACACATCTGCAAATATACTTCATATCATCTTTACTCTGGTTCTCAGCATTAAGGAGCAGCTCCTATCATAGTTTTTGTCAGACTCATGGCAGTGATTATAAGAGGTCACAATAGATCTTGAGTTGTCTCTTAAAGTTTGTGTCCAGGCCACTTCTGTTCATTTATTACTGGTCAAGACAATTCATATGGCCAAGCCTGATTTCAAGGAAGCATAGATGTATAATCCTCCTATGGAGAGGACACCTCCAAAAGGGGGGGGGGGTGGAGAATGAAAATTTGAGCAAGAATACAATCTACAACTAGAGTAACAAGAGCTGACCTGATTGTAAACCTGTGGCTAATAGCAAAACAAAAAGATCTCTGGCCAGAAATGCGAGGGCTATTTACACCCATGGAGACAACTGATCATGCTTTTTTTTTTTTTTTCCCTTTTGTTTTCTTAGCTTTGCCTTAAACTCCTCTGTCTTCTGCATTTCTCCCACACAGACTAGGATCTGAATTCCAGCTCACTGGAGCTGAAACATGTTATTGGTCATTGGTCTTTTCTGTGCCTGTCAGATTAGCCTCTCTGAGCCTTGTGTATATGTGTTTAATTTGTTAAATAAGGATTACCATAAAACCTACCTTCCAGGATTATAGATATTGAAAATAATGCACCTGTTATAATGTGTGGTATGCAATGGGTACATTAAAAAAATGCTATGGAGTATTATCACTCAAGAAACTACTCTCAGCAAGTAATCATCAAAAAGTGAATTCCTCCTACATATTAGAATATTCCTGAAGCTTGAAATCTAGGGATGACATGACAGTATATATAGACTCCTTAGTTTGAGAAATGCTGAATTAGTGGCTTGACCAAAGTGTGTAAAATGTAGATATGTAGATAGACATGTAATTTTACAGATGCTGCACAACACAAGATTGTTGTATTCTGATGCAAATTGCTGTATACTTATAGCTCAGAAGAAAAACACACAAAATGATCATCAACAGATATGTATCCCAGACATAGTTAATCAAGTCTCATAGAAACACTGAATGTTTGTGTAGTTGAAAATCTGAAAAGTACAAGTTTACAAGTTTCCTTGACCTTTTCACATATATTGCTTATATAATTTTAAAATTGTTTTTTTTGGTGGGGGGGGGGAAGCCACCAAATAGCTCTCTTTTTCTCTTGCCAGTAAAATTACACAATGAAGTGATACCAAGAACTTAGCATTTATTTTTCAACATGTTTCTCTTTAGTTCTTCTCTAGTTTAATCAGAGTCCCAGATTGGATTCATCATTCGTTACAGACCTAGGAACTGCTAAGATGGGAAATTTCTTGACAGATCTAACTTTGCACCCTTATGTCCAGCCACATGACTGCATTTAATGATGGTTTGTTTTGTCTAAGTGTTCATATGAAGCTTGTTCATTGCTGCGTTCTATGGAGCAAACATTCAGTTAACTGTTTTTCTTATCTGCAAAGTGTCAAGCAGTAAGTTTTATCAGTTTTTTTTTTCATCGTGTAAGTATGTGGAATTGATGACTTGGCCAGAAGGCTTATCACAGCAACGGCAAAAACAGATTTAGGAGAAAAATGAATATTTTATAATAAATTCTTCTTTGTCTAAAAATATTAATTATCTGGGAGTTTAGAGAAAGCCATGAATTGAAGTGAAAGGGAAGGTGGGTAGGAAGAAAAACCTATTGAGTAAAGCTTGTATTTGTGTCACTCTTGGATGGACTAATATTTTGGCATAGTATTTACAGTTTTTCAACTGCACTAAAAACAAACAAACAAAAACTGCCTCAAGAGATTTTGCCACATCTCCCTCCTGTTTTCAGCTAAATCTCACTGAAGAAAAATCCAGAGCAGAGAGTATTTCTATTCATGTAATGTCCCAATTCTCCAAATAAATATCAATATTATGAAGTTATTATGTATTATTATTCCTTTTGCTATTGTTTTAAAATAATTTGAGACTCGAAATAAGAACACTTACAGTTTCCAATATTGGCAGGCTTGGTTATTTGGACCAACTCTCTTAACTGAAAAGAATTAAAAAGTTCAAATAGAGTATTAAAACATTCCTTTTTTTTAACGTTTATTTATTTTGATAGACAGAGAGAGACAGAGCATAAGTGGGGGACGGGCAGAGAGAGAAGGAGACAGAATCAGAAGCAGGCTCCAAGCTGTCAGCACAGAGCCCAAGGCGGGCTTGAACTCACAAACTGAGATCATGATCTGAGCCGAAGTCAGATGCCCAACCGACTGAGCCACTCAGGTGCCCCTAAAACAAGCCTTATGAAGAGCTACAGCAAGGAAATGCTGGTTAAAAAACTGAAAGGAAAACAGTAACATAGAGTGATGGGAAACCTCAGAACTGCTTTTGTCTTGTGAACTTTCGTGATGTTAGCAAATTTAAACTTTCATTTTGAAAACTTCTTTAGTGAGAGGGATAGAGATTAAATGCCCTTGTCTAATTGAAGTCAGAGTCTAATAGCAAGCCCCCTCCAAAATAATTTGTGATTCAACCATCACTACTAGAGTAAATCAGAAGTAGAAAAATCATCACAGATCCTCACAGCCTGAGACCATATCATAAAGAAAGCAATTTCAAGCCTTGAACATGAATTAAGGGGTCCCAGGTTGGTAGAGGAAAAGAAAAGGCAAATCTTCTCTGGAAAAAGAAGTCTTTTTCTTAATCTCCAAAATGTATCTTAAATAAGTTTGCAAGTACAATGAGCAGTATGCAGTCAAAGATAATCAGGCTCACTAGGAAGACATGAGAATAAGCAGAATCAACAGCAACAGATTCAAAGAACTTCAGATGTCTAAAATACCAGTCATAGAAATTACAGTTCAAGATGGCAATGTACGAGGATCCTAAACTCACCTCCTCCCACAAACACACCAATCTATACCCACAATTTTCTCTGAAGCGTCCCCCCCTCCCAACAAAATTAGCTAAGTGACTCTTACACATCAGGTAAATGAGAAGAAGAAAGAAAAAAAGTCAAAATGGGTAGAAGAGGCTAAAACATAATCTCACCACAAAGCATAGTCCTCATGTGGTGACCCACAATTGAGAGGGAACGCACAACCAAGCTTCTCCCTGAGTAGCAAAGTGTTTAAATCTCACATCTAGTACCTTTACTTTTAAGACCTGCACTTGAGAGATGAGCCTCCAAACATGGAGCTTTGAAAGTTAACAGGGCTTGTGTGACATGACCCACAAGGCTATAGCAAACAGAAAAAGTTCTTAAAAGGCTCACAAGGACTCAACTGGCTTCCCCTAGGGCACACTGCAAAAGCTGCTGGAAAGCATCTAGTCTTTCTGTGAAAGAGGCCTGTTTATCTTAAAAATTTTGCCAGAGGGGCAGGCTTCTAAATTTAACATTGATCTGGAGGATCACAGAAATACTCCTGAAGACCCTGGAGGCCAAGAAGCACTATCTTTGAATTCTCCCTCTGCCTTGCTCCAGGAGGCTGGAATCTTCCACAAAGTAGCTTCTGTACCCACCTGGTGCCCAGTTTTTGCACCTACCACCCAGGTGATACCCCTTGATTGCCTGGCTCTGGTGGACAGTGGGACTTATATTCATGGGTCTCCTACAAGACTGTAACAAGCAAAGAAAGAGTTTTTATGGGGCCACTCTCCATGGCACAGTGCAGAGACAGCAGACTGAAATATATCCAAGTCTTTCTGGAAAAGAGCTTATCTTTTTGGCCTAAGGGACAGCCTTCTAATTAAACACATATCCAGACACTTACTACAATTATCTTCAAAAACCAGGGAGTTTGCTGGGTGCCCTCTTTGCACTTTCCCTCTGCCCTGCCCCAGGCTGCTGGTGTCTCTGAAAAAGAAAACATACACATATCTGGTGGCCTCACTTTTACAGCTGCTACCCAGAGGACACATCTGTTGATACCTAGCTTTCCTGGCCCACTGGATCTTATGTTCTCAGGTTCATTAGGATAGTAATAAAGAAACTTCTTAACTGCTTATCACCCCAGGGCTTAGCACAAAGGGAACAGACAAAAAGGCCCATCTTGCAAGCTTCCCCTGAAAGATGGGCCTTTGCTTTTGCTGTCGGGTGGTGGGGGGCGGTTAGCTGCCAATCAGCCTAGATCTAGCTGCTAAGATCTTTCCTTTTAGGACAATGATAGTGGCTCCCAGTGTTTGATGGTATGACAGGATGTAAGAACAAAATAGATTGATTGGACAATCATAAGGATTTAACAGACAACCAAGAGCTAGGGCAGGGTTTAATAATAAGATTCATCTCCTACAGGAGTCTACTCCTTTAAGATTAGTGGAGGTGAGAGTTCATTGATGAGTTCCGATCTGACCTGTACCACTTTGGCTCTAGATGGCTTGGTAGGGCACCCCCACCTTACACCTGCTTTAGCTCCAGCCATCCTGCTTGGGTTCCCCCTGTGTGGAGCAACCCAGAAATTCATGCCTCATGCCTGCCTTAATCCCAGCCATCCTGTGAGGGCATCCTTTCCATGGAGTGCCCTAGTATCCCTGGACTGTGCCCAGGCAGGATGTCCTCTGTGTGGATCACCCTTGGACATAGTGACTTCACTCACTTCAGCTTAAGCTATCCTGCCAGAGTGGCCTCTCCAGAATTGTCCTGGCTCATGCCCACTTCAGCTATAGCTCTCCTTTCAGGATGTCTCCTGTGCAAAGGACCCCTAGGACATCTTTACCTATGCCCTGCTTTGGCTCCAGCTGCCCCACCAGAGGACCCCTTGCATGGAATGCCCTGGGATAAGCTAGCTTTCACCCACTTCAGCTTCAGCTGTCCTGTCAGGACACCCTCCGTGTAGAGAGCCCCAGGACCACCCTAGACTAGCCCCACTTTAGCTCTGGCCATCCGAGCAGCTCAGCCCCAGCAGAGTGCCCATGTCCCCCAGCCTATGTCAGCCACAGTTCCAGCCAACTATACAGTCACCAGGCACACAAAGGCTACACAGGGGACAACCATACCTTAGATCATTCCTTCAAATTTAGAAGTAGTTGTTCTGCTTAATTCATAGAAATTAACACAGAAGGTCAACCAAATGAGGAGGAGAGAAATATACTCCAAATGAAACAAGAATTGTTGGAACTTAAGTGACTATCAACTTAATATAGACTGCTAACAACAGCAACATAAAACCTCAGAAAAAGAAATGAAATGGTGATAAGCAATATATTTGATATATATAAATTGATATATATAAATATAAATTCTATATTTGATATAGAATTTAAAGTAATGATCATCAACATACTCACTGGGCTGAAGGATGGAATAACTCATCAATAAATTCAACCAAGAGATAGAAAATATAAGAAAGAACCAATCAGAGGTGAAGAATACAATAACTGAAATGAAAAATATACTAAAGGAAATCAACAATAGATTAGTGGATGCAGAAGAATGGAGCAGTGATCTGGAAGACACAGTAATTAATGGAAAGAATCCATGGTGAACAAAAAAAAAAAAAAGAAAGAAAAGAAAAGAAAAAAAGGATTTAAAAAAAATGAGGATAGGTAAAGGGATTCCTGGGACAACTTCAAGCATACAAACTTTCACGCTGTAGGAATCCCAGAAGAAGTGATAGAGAAAGGGGCAGAAAACTTATGTGAAGAAATAATAACTGTAAACTTCCCTAATTTGGGGAAGGAAACAGCAGACATCCAGATTCAGAAAGCACAGAGTTCCAAACAAGATCAATCCAAGGAGGTAGACACCATGACATAATAATTAAAATGTCAAAGATTAAAAATAAAGAGATAATTTTAAAAGCAGCAAGAGAGAAGCAAGAAGTTATGTATAAAGGAAACCTGCTAATGCTATCAGCCCATTTTCCAGAACAAACTTTGCAGGCCAGAAGGGAGTAGCATGATATATTCAAAGTGCTGAAAGGAAAAAAAAAAACTATAACCATGAACACTCTACCTGGCAAGGCTGTCACTCAGAACTGAAGGAGAGAAAAGTTTCTCAGATAAAAGTTAAAGGTGTTATGGGGTGCCTGGGTGGCTCAGTTGGTTAAGTGTCCGACTTCAGCTCAGGTCATGATCTCACAGTTCGTGAATTCAAGCCCTGCCTCAGTCTCTGTGCTGACAGCTCGGAGCCTAGAGCCTGCTTCGGATTATGTGTCTCCTCTCTCTCTGACCCCCCCTGCCCCTACTCACTCTCTCTCTCCCACTCTCAAAAATAAATAAACATTAAAATTTTTTTTTAAAAAGTTAAAGGAGTTTATCACCACTAAAACATCCTCATGAGAAATGTTAAAAAAAGAATTATTTAAGTGAAAAATAAAAACCATAATTAGAAGAAAATTATGAATAAAAAGATTTAAAATATAACAAAATATACAGAAAATGTGGGAGGAAGAGTAACAATGTTCTTTTAGAATGTGTTGGAACTTAAGTGACTATCAACTTAATATAGACTGCTAAATACTTAGGATGGCATATATGAACCTCATGGAAACCACAAACTCAAAATGTGTTAAGACATCGACAAAAAAATGAAGAAAAGCTAAACATACCACTAAAGAAGTTCATCAATCACAAAAGAAAGGAAGAGAGAAGAACTAAAAAGTAACCAGAAAATAATTAACAAAATGTCAATAAGGACATACCTATCAATAATTATTTTAAATATAATTGTCTACATACATGCTCCAGCAAAGAAACACAGGATAGCAGGATGGGCAAAATCATCATCATCATCATAAACATCATCATCATCATTGTCATCATCATCTATACTCTGCCTACAAGAGCTTCATTTCAGACCTAAGGATACATACAACTGAAAGGGAAAGGATCAGAAAAGATATTAAATACAAATGGAAATGGTAGGGGGAAAACTAGAGTAGTAATAATTATATCAGACACAATAGACTTTAAAACAAAGACTATAACAAGAGACAAAGAAGGTCATTATATAATAATCTAAAAAGAGAGGATGTAAAAATTTAAGTATCTATGCACCCAACATTGGAACACCCAAATACATAAAGCATTTATCATTAGACATAAAGGGAGAGACTGACAGCAACACAGTAATAGTAGGGGACTTAAATATCCAATTTACACCCATGGATAGATCATCCAGATAGAAAAATCAACAATCAGACAGTGGCTTTGAACAAAACATTAGACCTGAAGGACCTAACAGATATATTCAAAACATTTCATCTAAAACAGAATACATATTCTTTTCAAGTGCACATGGTACATTCTCCAAGATAGATCACATGTTAGACCACAAAACAAGTCTCAAGAAATTTAAGAAGATTGAAATCCTATCATACAACTTTTCTGATGACAATAGTATGACACGAGATCAATCACAAGAAAAAACTGGAAGAGACACTAATGTCAAACTAATAATGTTAAACTAATAATGCTTTATGTTTATGTTATCATTCTACTAAACAGCCAAAGGGTCAATGAAGATATCAAAGAGGAAGTAAAAAAAAATACATGGAGACAAATGAAAACGAAAACACAATGGTCCAAAATCTTTGGCATACAGACAAAGCAGCTCCAAGAAAGAAATTTATAGTGATACAGGACTACCTCAAGAAACAAGAAAAACCTTAAACAATCTAATCTTACATCTAAAGAAACTATAACAAGAAAAATAACGTTCAAAGTTAGTAGAAGAAAGGAAATAATAAAGATCATAGCAGAAACAAATGACATAGAAAATAAAACACAAGAGAAAGGGTTAAGGAAACTAAAAGCTGGTTATTTGAAAAGATAAACAAAATTGATAAAACTTTAGCCAGATTCATTAAGAAAAAAAGTAGAGGACCTAAATAAATAGAAAATGAAAAACTAACCAACACCACATAAATGCAATTATAAGAGACTGCTACAAAAAATCATATGCCAAAAACTGGACAACCTACAAGAAATTGTTAACTTCTAGAAACATATTAATCCAAAACTAAATTGGGAAGAAACAGAATGTCTGCACATATCAATTACTAGTAATAAAATTAAATCAGTAATAAAAAACTCCCCACAAACAAAAGTCCAAGACCTGATGAATTCACAGGTAAATTCTACCAAACACTTAAAGAAGAGTTAATGCCTATTATGCTCCAACTATTCCAAAAGAAAAAAAAATAGGAAAGGAAGGAAAGCTTTCAAATACATTCAATGAATCCAGAATTATCTTCATACCAAAATCAGTCAAGACAGTACAAAAAAGAGGGAAACTATAGGCTTATATCCCAGATGAACATAGATACAAAATTCTTAATAAAATATTAGCAAGCTGCATTCAACTATACATTAAAAGGATTATTCACCATGATTAAGTGAGACTTATTCTGGGAATGCAATCAGTACTTACAAATCAATCAATGTGATAACCTACATTAATAAAACAAAGGATAAAAATTATAAAATCATCTCAATAGATGCATAAAGATATTTTGACAAAATTCAACATTCATTCATGATAAACATTCTTAAAGTGGGCTTGGAGGGAACATACATCAAAATAATAAAAACCATATATGAAAACCAACAATGAATGTCACACTCAATGGGGGAAAGCTGAAAGCTTTTCCTCTAAAGATCAGAAACGAGGCAAGAAGGTCACTTTCACCACTTTTATTCAACATGGTACTGGAAGTCATAGCCACTGCAGTCAACAAAAAATAAAAGGGAGCTACATTTATAAGGAAGATAAAATTTCCACTACTTGTAGATGACATACTATACATAAGAATCCCTAAAGTCTCCACCAAAAAATATTAGAAATAATAAATCAGTAAAATTGCAGGACACAAAATATACAGAAGTCTTTCATGTTTCTATGCACTAATAACTAAATAGCAGAGTGAAAAATTAAAAAAAAAAAAAACAATTCCATGTACAATTGCTCCAAAAAGAAAGAATAAATTTGACCAGTGAAGTGAAAGAACTGTACTCTGAAAAGTATAACACACTGATGAAAGAAATTGAAGGTGACACTAACAAACAGAAAGATATTCCATGCTCATGGATTGGAAGAATTAGTACTGTTAAAATGCTCACATTAAGCAAAGCAATCTACAGATTCAATGAAATTCTTATTAAAATACCAACAGTATTTTTTGAAGAACTAGAACAAATAATATTATAATTTGTATGAACTAAAAGCTATCCTGGATAGCCAAAGTAATCTTCAGAACAATAACCATAGCTGGAGGTATCACAATCCCAAATTTTAGAATAGAATACAAAACGATAGTAAGCAAAACAGGATGGCACCAGCACAAAAACAAACACATTGATGAATGGAACAGAATGGCAAGCCCAGAAATAAACCCATACTACTGTAGTCAATTAACTCATCTATGACAAGGCAGGCAAGAACATATAATGGGAAACAAATCTCTTCAAGAAATAGTGCTGGGAAAACTAGACAGCTATGTGCAAAAGAAGAAAACTGGAGCACTTTCTTATATTATACGTAAAAAGAAACTCAAAATGGATTAGTGACCTAAATGTGAGACGTCAGACCACAAGAACATAAGACTCCTAGTAGAAAACAAGGGAGAATCTTAAAACAGCAAGAGAAAAACAACTTGTTAAGTACAAGAAACCCCCCATCAGACTATAGTCAGACTCTTCAGCAGAAACTTTGCAGGCCAGCAAGGAGTGGCATGATATAGACAAAGTGGTGAAAGAAAAAAAACTGCCAATCAAGAATACTCTATGTAGCACCATTGTCTTTTAGCATTGAAGGAAAGATAAAGTACTTTTTAGGTAAGAATTCATCACCACTAGATATGCCTTATAAGAAATTTTAAAGGGCCTAATTAGTGGTGCCAGTTAGTAAGAGGAAAACATAAAAATATAAATCTCACAGGTAAGGTAAATATATAGTAAAATTTAGAATAATATAATGTTGTAAAGTGATGAGTTATTCACTTATAAAGCTAGAATGAAGGTTATAATACAAGAGTAGTAAAAATATCTATCACTACAATGATTTGTTAATGGGTACACAAGATAAAAAGATGTAAATAGTGACATCAAAAACATAAAATAAGGGAAGGGAGTAAAAATGTAGAGTTTTTTTTTTAACTTCAGTGTTATCAACTTGAAATAGATTATTATAAGTTGTTTTATCTAAGCTTCTTGGTAGCCACAAAGCAAAACCTGTAGCAGATACACAAAGAAAAGAAAAAGGAATTTAAGCATACCACTACAGAACATCAGTGAATCACAAAGAAAGAGCACAGAGAAGAAGAAAGGAAAAAAGGAATTATGGAGCAGCCAGAAAACAATTAATAAAATGGCAGTAAGTCCATATTTGTCAGTAATTATTTTAAAAGTAAAGACTAAATTATCTAATGGAAAGATGTGCAGCTGCTGAATGAACTAAGAAACAAGACCCACATGCCAGCTATAAGAGACTAACTTCAGATCTAAGGACACACACAGACTGAAAATGAAGGGGTGAAAAGGCTATTTCACACAAATGGAAACCAATGAAAAGCTGGGGCAGCTATACTTATACCACACAAATAAACTTATTGATAACGACTGCAATAAGAGACAAAGGATTCAACATATAACAATAAAGGGGGTCAATCCAAGAAGAGGCTGTCATATTTGTAAATATTTATTCAGCCAACATAAAAGCACATAAATATTTAAAGCACATATTAACAGACCTAAAAGGTGAAATGGACAATACAATAAGGGTAGGGGACATTAATACTCCACTTTCATCAATGGATAACTCGGACAGAAAAAATATATATTATGTATATAATATAAAAAAATATATAGAAGACAATAAAAGAGAAATAAAAAAATATATAGAAGACAATAAAAGGGAAATAAAAATATCTTGAGGTAAATAAAAATGGAAATAAAACATATAGAAACTTATGGCATGCAGCAAAAGTAATTCCAAGAGGGCAATTAAAGTGATAAATGCCTGTATTAGGAACAAGAAAGATCTCAAATAACAACCTAATTATAAACTTTAAGAAAGTAAGAAAAGAACAAAACCTCAAGTTAGAAGGAGGTAAACAATAAAGATCAGAGCAGAAATAGTGACTAAAAAGACAGTTAAAAAGATAAATGAAGAGTATTTTTTAAAAGATAAAAAAAGAAAAATTGCAACTAGACTCACCAAAGAAAAAAAAGAGAGGACATAAATATATAAAATCTGGAATGAAAGAGGAGATATTACAACTGATACCATAGAAACACAATAAATCATCAGAGACTCCTATGAACAATTATTCACCAAGGGGGACAACCTAGAAGAAATGGATAAATTCCTAGAAATAACTTAGTAAATCATGAGAAATAGAAAATTTGAACACACAGATTACTAGTAAGGAGACTAAATCAGTAATCAAAACTCTCCCCACAAACAAAAGTCCAGGACCAGATGGCTTCATTGGTGAATTCTACCAAACATTGAGAGAAAAATTAATTCAAATCCTTCTGAAACCCTTCCAAAAAATAGAAGGGAAGAAATACTTCTAAACTCATTTTATGAAGCCTGCATTACCTTGATACCAAAACCAAACAAAGACACTACAAGAAAAAAAAGTTACAAGCTAATATCCCTGGTGAATATTGATGCAGAAATCCTCAAGAAAACATTAAAAAACATAATCCAACATTACATTAAAAGGATCATATATCATATTCAAGTAGGATATATTCCAGTGATGCAAGGATAATTCAATACCCACAAAAATCAATGTCATATAACACATTAACAAAACGTAGGATAAAAATCATACGATCATCTCAATATATAGAAAAAAGCATATGGCAAAATTCAATATCCATTTATCATAAAAAGTTTCAGCTAACTGGATATAGAGGAAATGTACCTCGACATAATAAAAACCAAATATGACAAGCCCATAGCTAACATACTCAACAGCAAAAAGCTAAAAGGTTTCCACTAGATCAGGAATTAAACAAGAATGTCCATGCTTGCCACTTTTATTCAACATAATATTGGAAATACTAGTGACAGCAATTAGGCAAGAAAAGAAGTAAAAATTATCCAAAATAGAAAGGAAAAAATAAAACTGTCATTATTTGCAGAAGACATATTTAGAAAACCCTAAACAACTCCACCAAAAAAACCACTAAAACTTACCAAAAAATTCAGTTAAGTTGTAGAATACAAAAACCAATGTACAAATATCTATTGTGTTTCTAAACCCCAATAATGAACCATCAGAAAGCGAAATTAGGAAAACAGTACCATCTGCAACGGCATCAAAAAGAAAATATTTAACAAAGGAGGTGAAAGACCTATACACTAAAACTATAAGACAATGATGAAAGAAATTCAAGAAGAGACAAATAAAAGATATTCCAAACTAACTGATTGGAAGAATATTGTTAAAATGTTCATACTACTCAAAGCAATCTACAGATTCAAAGGAATTCCTATCAAAAATTCAAGTGACAGTTTTTAAAGAAATAGAATGAATAATCCTAAGATTTGTATGGAACCACAAAAGACCCTGAATAGCCAAAAAAGAAAAAAAATGAGCAAGTAGAAAATCACTGGAGTTCTCACTCTCTGATTACAAACCATATTACAAATCTATAGTAATTACATAATATAGCAGTAGCAGAAAAATAGGCACATAGATCAATGGAATAGAGATTGCAGAAATAAATCCAGCTTCTATGGTAAATTAATTTATAAAAAAGGAGCCAAAAATATAAAATAGAAAAGGACAGTCTCTTTGACAAATGGTGTTGGGAAAACTTGACAGTCACATGCAAAAGAATGAACCTGGATCACTATCTTACATCATATACAAAATTTAACTGAAATGGGTTAAATACTTGAATATAAGACCTGCAACCATAAAACACCTAGAAAAAACATAGGCAGTAAGCTCTCTGCCACTGGTCTTAGAGGTCTTTTGCTAATTTTGTTTTTTGTTTTGTTTTGTTTTTGTTTTTGCTTTTTTGGTTTTTGATTTGATACCAAAAGCAAAGACAATAAAAGTGAAAACAAAGGACCTACATCAAAATACAAAGCTTTTGCACAGCAAAGGAAATGATTAATGAGGAGAGGAGGGGCCAACATGGCTGAGCAGTAGGGGGAATCTGCACTTCCCGCATCTCTCAAAGAAGGGCTGAGGTCAAAGGACTTTGAGGGGCACCTGAGTGGCTCGGTGGGTTAAGTGTCTGACTTTGGCTCAGATCATGACCTCACCATGCGTGAGTTCACGCCCTGCATCGGGCTCTCTGCTGACAGCTCAGAACTTGGAGCCTGCTTCAGATTCTGTGTCTCCCTCTCTCTCTGCCCCTTTCCCACTCACACTGTCTTTCTCTCTCAAAAATAAATAAACGATAAAAAATTTTTTTAAAAAAAGGATTTTACCGGAAGAGTCTGGGAGGAAAAGAGACTGAGACTACCAGGGAGAAACTGGGACAACCTGACAGGCTATAGGTGGGTGATTATGAATTGACAGAGATAAAATGGGCCCTATGGGCCATGTAGGCATGGAGGGGAGGGATCCCCTTCTGCAGAGAGACAAAGGGAAGAGAAAGAGCATCTGGAGAAGCCTAAGACTGTATCTGGACAAAAGAAAAACCATGGATCGGGAGGAAGAGGGATCCAATCTCTAACTGCAGGGCTTTCTTCAGACTGGGGCCGGCTGCCCTGCTTGCACACCTGGGGAAGAGGGGAGTCATCTCTGGGTTCGGTGGTATGTCAGGGGTGCAGTCCACAGCAGGAGAAACCAGTCCCCTCCCCTGAAGTGCTGTGGCACAAGACAAAACCAGCCGGAATGTCGGGTAGCATTGAGAGGCACTTCCCCAGGACCAGGGTGCACAGAGTGGGAATTTAAATCCCACCCAAGCCCCTGGGGCACAGAAGTCAGCAGAGTGAGACAGGCTTGCCTGCATCTGCGCTTGCCTGTGTCACAGAAAGGATGGCTCCAAAGGAGTGATTTGGGACGCCAGGTCGCCAGGTCGTGGAGAAGAGACTGGGGGGTCGCCAATTTTCTCCCCGACCACTAAGGCAGGGCCTCAGGAATTGGCCTGAGGGGTCCACAGTGGAGGCAGGACCAGCCTACACTAAACCATGCCCCTCCAAGCCAAGTAACTTCCTGTCTACTGGAGCGGGATAGACACTGTGGAACTAAATGTCCTCCTCCTCCAGACCATTGCTGCTTCATTGCCTGGATTAATTCTAGGACAATTCTTGTTGTATAGATATATTCTCCTTTCCATTTCTCTTTCTTATCACTTCCCTCCTCTAGGCTGGTTACACTGGTTACTGGTTTATCTAAACAGATGTATTTAATCCATTCTCTTGATACATGTTCTACACCTCCTTCTTTACTTTCCTTTCTCTCACTCTGGAATAAGCAAGCCATATAGTTTCTCTGTCTGAGTTACTATTTAAGAAAAGCCCACAGTTAATAACATCCTCAATGGGGGAAAAACAGAGCTTTCCCCCTTGATCAGGAAGATTACAGGGATGTCCACTCTCACCACTGTTGTTTACCATAGTGTTGGAAGTCCTAGCATCGGCAATCAGACAACAAAATGAAATCAAAGGCATCAAAATTGGCAAAGATGAAGTCAGACTTTCACTTTTTGCAGACGACATGATAACTTTACATGGAAAACCCAAAAGACTCCACCAAAAGTCTGCTAGAACTGATACATGAATTCAGCAAAGTTGCAGGATACAAAATTAATGTACAGTAATCAGTTGCATTCTTATACACTAAGAATGATGCAGCGGAAAGACAAATAAAGAAACTGATCCCATTTACAATTGCACCAAGAATCATAAAATCCTAGGAATAAACCTAACCAAAGATGTAAAAGATCTGTATGCTGAAAACTATAGAAAGCTTATGAAGGAAATTGAAGAAGATATAAAGAAATGGAAAAACATTCCGTGCTCATGGATTGGAAGAATAAATATTGTGAAAGTGTCCATACTACCAAAGCTATCTACACATTCAATGCAATCCCAATAAAAATTGCACCAGCATTCTTCTCAAATCTAGAACAAGCAATCCTAAAATTTGTATGGAACCATAAAAAACCCCGAATAGCCAAAGTAATATTGAAGAAGAAGACCAAAGAGGGAGGCATCACAATCCCAGACTTTAGCCTCTACTACAAAGCTGTAATCATCAAGACAGCATGGTATTGGCACAAAAACAGACACATAGACCAATGGAATAGAATAGAGACTCCAGAATTGAACCCACAAAAGTATGGCCAACTAATTTTTGACAAGGCAGGAAAGAATATCCATGGAACAAAGACAGTCTCTTTAACAAATGGTGCTGGGAGAACTGGACAGCAACATGCAGAAGGTTGAAACTAGACCACTTTCTTACACCATTCACAAAAATAAACTCAAAATGGGTGAAGGACCTGAATGTGAGACAGGAAACCATCAAAACCCTAGAGGAGAAAGCAGGAAAAAACCTCTCTGACCTCAGCCACAGCAATTTCTTACTTGACACATCCCCAAAGGCAAGGGAGTTAAAAGCAAAAATGAAGTATTGGGACCTCATGAAGATAAAAAGCTTCTGCACAGAGAAGGAAACAATCAACAAAATTAAAAGGCAACAACTGAAGTAATGGGAGACAATATTTGCAAATGACCTATCAGATTAAGGGTTAGTATCCAAAATCTATAAAGAACTTATCAAACTCAACACTCAAAAAACAAACAATCCAGTGAAGAAATGGGCAGAAGACATGAATAGACACTTCTCTAAAGAGGACATCCAGATGGCCAACAAGCACATGAAAAGATGCTCAACATCACTCCTCATCAGGGAAATACAAATCAAAACCACACTGAGATACTACATTATGCCAGTCAGAGTGGCTAAAGTGAACAAATCAGAAGACTATAGATGCTGTCAAGGATGTGAAGAAACGGGAACCCTCTTGCACTGTTGGTGGGAATGCAAACTGGTGCAGTCGCCCTGGAAAACAGTGTGGAGGTTCCTCAAAAATTAAAAATGGAACTACCTTATGACCCAGCAAAACACTGCTAGGAATTTGCCCAAGGGATATAGGAGTGCTGATGCATAGGGGCACATATACCCCCATGTTTAAAGGAGCACTTTCAACAATAGCCAAATTATGGAAAGAGCCTAAATGCCCATCAGCTAACAAATGGATAAAGAAGATGTGGTTTATATAAACAATGGAATACTACTTGGCAATGGGAAAAATGAAATCTGGCCATTTGCAGCAACATGGATAGAACTGGAGGTTATTATGCTAAGTGAAATAAGTCAGTCAGAGAAAGACAGATACCATATGTTTCCCCCCATATGTGCATCGTGAGAAACTTAACAGAAGACCATGGGGGAGGGGAAGGGGAAAAAGAAAATTTACAGAGAGGAAGGGAGGCAAATCATACAAGACTCTTAAATACTGAGAACAAACTGAGGGTTGATGGGGGTGGAGGAGAGAGGAAAGTGGGTGATGGGCATTGAGGAAGGCACTTATTGGGATGAGCATTGGGTGTTGTATGGAAACCAATTTGACAATTAATTATATTAAAAATCATAAAATAATAAATAAATACATAAATACATAAATAAATAAAAGGAAACCATCAATGAAATGAAAAGGTAAGTTACAAAGTGGGAGAAGATATATGTATACCATATAGCTCATAAGGGGTTAATATCCATAATATATAGATAACTCATACAATTCAATACCAATGAATAATAAAATAGGATTTAAATAAGCAGAGGATCTGAGTAGACATTTTTCTGCAGATGACACACAGATGGCCAAGAGGTATATGAAAACATTGTTAACATCCCTAATTAGGGACATACAAATCAAAATCACAATGAGGTACCACCTCCCAGTGTTAGAATGGTTATTATCAAAATGTCAAGAAATCACAAATGTTGACAAAGATATGGTGAAAAGGGAACACTTGTGCATGGTTGGTAGGAATGTAAACTGTTATAGGCACAATGGTAAATATCACGGAGTTTCCTCAAGAAATTAAAAATAGAACTACCATGTGATACAGCATTCCATACTGTGTATTTATCCAAAGGAAATGAAAACATGAACTCAAAATATATCCACACCCCCATGTTCACTGCAACATTATTTGCAATAGCCAAGTCCTGAAAACAACCTATGGGCTCACTGACAATGAATAAATAAAGAAAATACATATACATACATACACAATGTGTATACATACTCAATGAAGTATTAGTTATAAAGAAAAAGAAAATCCTGCAACTTATGACAAAATGGCTAGAACTTGAGGGCAATATTCTATGTAAAATAAGACCAAGAAAGACCAATACTGCATAATCTCACTTATAAGTGAAATAAAAAAAGAAAACGTAACCCAAATACAAAGAATAGATTGGTGGTTGTCAGAGGCAAGGGTTGGATGATAGACAAAGTTGAAGAGAGTGGTCAAAAGGTACAAACTTCCAGTTAGAAAATAAGTTCTGCATATGTGATGTATAGCATGGTGACTATAATTAATGATATCGTGTTTGTTGTATGTTTGAAAGTTGCTGAGAGTAGATTTTAAAAATTCTCACAAGAAAAAAAAATCTGACAAATTTGGTGCTGACAGATGTAAGCTAATCTTATTGTGGTGATCATTTTACAACATATACATATATAGAAACATGTTAAAAAAAGAAACATGTTATATAACATTATATTAATTTCAGTTTACATCAGTTACATCTGAATTTAAAAAGATATACAGATATAAAAACAAAAAAGCCATATAGTAAACATTATGTATCTCCTCTTAAAATATGCAGTTTAATGCTTTAATACCATAACATTATTAAAAATATAGTATAAAGTTTAAAAAATCAGACAATAAATTACATTATAAATTATTTTTAAAGCAATAATATGCAAACAAAGATATTTGCAAGGAAAAGAAACAAAACTGACAGAGTTTTGAAAATGATCCAAATAGAACTTCTAGAAATGAAAACAAATATATTAAAAATTTTAAGATTTTAATGGTTAGGTTAACAGATTGGACACAAAGAATTAGAAACTAAGAAATAGAAGAAATTGTAAAGATTGCAGCATAGAGAGACAAAAAGATGGACAGAAACAAAAAAGAATCTGCTCATGTCATAGAGAATGAGAAGGTCTAACATGATTAATCAGAGTTCCAGAAGTTCCAGAGAGACAATGAGCCAGAGGTAATAATTTGAAGAGATGATATCTGAAACATTCTCCAGAATTTATTAAAAACAAAAGACACTTTCTGTTTAATGTTAATAGTCTCTTCATAAAAAACAGATGTTGGTTTTTAAAACATTACTGGAAACCTATTTCCTATTAAATAAAAAATTATGTTATACGCCAACCCCAAATCTCCAACCACTTTCCCTAAACCTACCACCACCACATAAAAGCACCTATGTATAAGTAACAGCTATTAGGTAGAAAATGTTTAAAACATTTCCTGATCATTAAGTAATTAGTATGGTTGTCACCAAACAGCTGTTTTAATGGGGAAACACATTACACATCCCCTTTGCTGACACTGAGATTGGTTTGCAAAATAGCAATGTGATTCTGATTTACAACAAATTGCATTTGGGATGTAGCAAGAATTTATTTGCATGTTGATTTAAAATAACGTCTTGAGTTTTGGAACATAAATTCCCTTTAAATTATTAGCCCCAAATTTTGTATTGAGAAATATGGATATCCTATGAAGTTTTGGGAATTAATAACCAAAGCATTCTAATAAGCAAATGTCAAATAAGGGGGTGTTCTAAAGGGTTTGGTAGTATTTTGAGGCTCTGAATTAGACACATACAGTGTGTAATGGGTGACACTTCTACCATTACTTGGTTCTTCCTTCCTGTTGATTAATGGGTGATCAAATTTACACACACACATGTTGCTGTCCACTTTGACAGCCTCTGTACATTGGGAGCTTACACTTAACACTAACGGTCTATTGTAAAAAGCAAAATAAAATAAAAAAAAGAAAGAGATGGGAGAACACAAAATAAGTCCTATCATCGGTATCTGCATTAGTTAGCTATTGCTGCAATGAAGTATAATAATCAACCACAAAATCCCAGCAGCATGTGACAATAAGCACTCATGTCTATAATTTCTAGTTGATGTGTCTGTTGAACACTTTATGCTAGCTTCAGATTTTCCATACATTCAGTCACCCAGAGGCTATTTTTTTTTTCTGCAGAACTAATGAAGTTTAAGCTTTAGGATTCCCACCTGCATGAATTATTTTGTAAAATTTTCAAAAGAACTTTTGAGTACAATTGTTGGAGACCATGGTCTCTTTCCAACCCCACCCTCTCCTAGTTCTTGTTCCAGTGAGGTGGCATGAGGAGGGCCACAGCTTGGTACCTGGCTAAGGGGAAGTTGAGTTGGGAGATACATTGGACTGAAGTTCTCTTTAGTAGGTTTATTAATAGTTTGCAGTCACTTTCAACTCACCTAGACTGAAGCAATGCTATAGCCATCTCAGTGTTAAGAATGTGATTTTGGTGCCACACTTTGACAAAAGGTTGCACTGCTTATGAAATGATGGCAATAGACACCCCCTTATTTTCTTCGGGGTACAAGAATGTGACAGGAATGCTCAGAGGGCAATAGAGAGCCATGGATTCTCACTTCTGAGGAGAAACAAGATAACCAGTTCCCCAGATAAGCTACCATGTTGTCATAAAGAGCCACTGACCCTGGTCCTCACAAGACTTTAGACCTAGGGGAACTTCAGGCTGCTGTGTGCACTCTTTCAATAAAACCCCCTCAGTGAAAGCAACATATTGACAACTGCAGGCTATAAGATTAGTATATGTAATATTCTTGTTGTAGCATATATTGAGAATTTATTCTTTTACATTGAAATACCTGAATGTTTCAGAAATTCTCCTAGTACTAAGGGGTATAAAGTGATAACTAAGTCTTTTATTCTGATCTTTAGTCCACAGAATTCCCTTCCTACTTTTTTTTTTTTTTGCTGTATTCTCCCAGTGATGGCCTACATATTTCTATAGAGCTCTTAGTTTCATAAAAATCGTAGCTTACAATACACATTGTGATGTGCCTTTTTCAGATATTCAGATTTTAATGATTTTGTCACCAGCTAATCCTGCCCAAATTTTCCTGTCTTAGAAGAGTGACTTTGTTAAGTGTTTTATAAAACATACAGAGGCCATAATTGGTAACAGAGTTTGCCCAAGTGTTGAATTGGTCCAGTTGTTAGGCATCTTGGACAGGAAAGTAAACACCACAATTGTAAAAGTAGTCTTATTGCAGCTTAGGAGAACAAGGGAGTTTGCTTCTCAAACATAAAACAGAGGCAAATGAAACACATTAAGAATTTTCTTCCCCTTGTGAAACACTGCATCAGTAGAAATATTCTGGTAAGTAAAAACTATGCTGTGAGTTTCCACATCCTAGTTTGAGACATGTAATAATAGAAAGTTAGTTTTTCGGGTTAGGCTTAGATTTTGCTTTTTGGTTTTTTTTTCCTTCCTCCTTCCCTCTCTTCTTTCCATCTTTGCCTCCTTCTTTCTGGTTTAGTAGCATATAAAATGGCTGTGGTATTTTCCTAATTACTCTGATTTAGGTGATCTTTATAATGTATCTTTTAAATCCTTATGTTCTACTTTAAGACAAAGTATTTCAGTTCGAGGCGCACACCATATGGGCTTGTTACAAACAGCTTTTCCTGACATAGTCTCAAGTAGTTCAGAGAGGGATGAGTAAGTTTGCTTTATACAACAGGGCTCTCATGCACATGTGTAGTGTATGTTTTAGTTCCAATTTAATTGCTGCTCTGGAATAAGATAGCCAGGAGGAAAATATTTAAAATTTGTTCTTCTTAGAGGTAGTAGAAACTTAGTTTACCAATTGTATCAGTTTTCTATTGCTGTGCAAAAAATTACTACAAACTTCGCTGCTTAGAACACAAATATACCCTCTCACAGTCCACATGTCAGGAGTCTGGCATATGTTAGCTAGATTTTCTACTAAAGTTCTTACAAGGGTGGAAATCAGCCTGCTGCATTATCATCTAGAGGCTTGACTAAAGAAGGACTGTTTCCAAGATCATTCAGGTAGCCAGAAGAATTCAGTTCCTTGTGTTGTAGGACAGAAGTCTCCATTTTCTTGCCAGCTATTGGTTGGGGACCACTCAACCCTCCTAGATGCCATTCTCATGTGCTTACCACATGGTCCCCTCCATACACTGGGATGATCCACAGGTATAGCACACTTTCACCCTTTTAATCCCTATCTTCTCTAAGAGCCCCAAATCTTTTAAAGACACACCTGTTTAGGTCAGGCCCACCAAGGGTAATCTCCCTTCTGATGAACTGAAAGTAAATTGATTTGGGATCTGATTACATCTGCAAAATCCCTTAACCTTTTTCAAATATTAAGTAGCCTAATTACAGGAGTGACATTGGTCATATTCAGTATTACTTTCAAGGGGAGGAGAGAAACAGAACATATGCCTCAAGTGGAAGAAATCTTGGCATTTTTTCCTGCCATGGAATTTTCCTGCCATGTCACTTTTAACCATTTATTGCTTCAAGGCCCCTACTTCACCACTTGAGCACCTTGCTGTCAAGGAATGAAATGTCTAGCACATGACCATGAGACTTCTAATGGTAACATTTGGTAGAACTCGAAGGAAAGAAATTTGAGCTACCATGTTGAACAGAATAAAGGCATTAGCGGATGAAAGGTCTTCAAGTCATATTCTTTTTTGTATCAGAAGTCCTCCATCTAGCAGATTGTCTTACTTGTGGTCTTACGATCCTCTGCATGATCCATACCTTTCTTATTTCTTTTTTTTAAATTGTATAACTGTTCTTTCTCACTGATCTCAATTTCTTGTCCTTTTTGTAAACCTTTCCTTTTAGATTTATTTCAGCCTTCTTCCGTTCCTTCCTTCTTATCGTCCTGGTTATCCCTAACTCATATTATTCCTAGTAATGTTGCCTTCATTCTCACCTTTACCCAGTACCTGCTGGAAGCCCTTCCTCCCACCTTCTGCTTCAGGTGCTTTGTGGGGAATGTGTGTGCATTGCTGCTATCATGAACTTGATCTCCGTCTGAACATGTGTGAAGGGGAGAGCCAGTGACTGAAGGGTGAGGAATGTAAGTCATTGCATTTGCTTTTGTTGACTTAAGGCTGTACAGATATGGTCTAATTTTTGGTAAAATTTGTATAAAACTTTTTTTTTTAAAAATAACCAGCACGACTCTATCCTATTGGATGTAGAAAACCACTATTGATTTCAGAATAGTAAGTTGATCCCCTTTGGAAAGTTGTACCTGTGAAGATTCTTTTGTATGTAAAGCACAGGAAAAAAAAAATCAAGTAAGATTTTCACTTCATTTAGCTGAATAGGCCCCGAGGACAGCACAGGGAGCTGAATTCACCCTTCTTTTGGCTCATGTGTGGTCCATGTTGGTTCCATTATCAGACAATTCCCTCACCAAAATATGGCTATGAGGGCATTGATTCCCAGTGAAAAAAAATCCCAGAAATTCTTCTGGGCCAATACGTTTTTGGTACTTCTTTTTATAACTGTGAAATAAAAGATACTTAAATGTACCTGTAAATACTTTTGGATTTAATGTTACTTGAGTGCAGAGTGCTTTTCTCCTATTGTGCTGATTAAATGCAATGATGTGGGTTAAGCTCTTTACACAGCACTTGGCAGACAGAACTCTTTATAAATGTCAGCTATAATCATTAGCACTGAACCTGAAATATAATATACTCTCAGAAACATTGGTTGCCTCCATTTGTACTCTGTTTACTCTTTCCTTTGGCTATAGCTTTTAGTTTTATTTGATTAGTTAATTCTATTCAGGGACTGACCAAGGTTTTATGGAATCTAAAGCTCATACAATTTTGAGGGACTTTTAAGAGGAAAATACATCACTGTTCATAAAAATTAGATACAAATACAATATTTCACTATAAATTACAATAAACTACAAATATATAAATGATAGTAAATCTTGTTCTATCACAAGTCTAGAAAATTAATTTTAATATGTTAAATGACTTGTTTTCCCTTTTTTGGTTGTGTCATCCTACCTCAGCAGTTTTACAATGTTTTCAATGGAGAGAATAGAAAGATGTTGTATTCTTTCCTTAGAATCATGGGTCAAAAAATCTATAAAGAACTTATCAAACTCAACCCTCAAAAAACAAATGAACCAGTGAAGAAATGGGCAAAAGACATGAACACTTTTCCAAAGAAGACATCCAGATGGCTAACAGACACATGAAAAGATGCTTAACGTCACTCATCATCAGGGAAATACAAATCAAAACCACAATAAGATACCATCTCACACCTGTCAGAATGGCTAAAACTCAACTCAGGAGACAACAGATGTTGGTGAGGATGCAGAGAAAGGGGAACCATTTTGCACTGCTGGACGGAAAGCAAACTGGTGCAGCCACTCTGGAAAACAGTATGGAGTTTCCTCAAAAAGTTAAAAATAGAATTACCCTACTACCCAGCAATTGCACTATTAGGTATTTATCCAAAGGATACAAAAGTGCTGATCCTCAGGGGCACATGCATCCCAATGTTTATAGAAGCACTATCAACAAGAGCCAAATTATGGAAAGAACCGAAATGTCCATAGACTGATGAATGGATAAAGTAGATGTGATATGCACACACACACACACACACACACACACACACACAATGGAATACCACTTGGTGGTCAAAAAGAATGAAATGTTGCCATTTGCAACCATATGGATGGAACTAGAGTGTATTAATCTAAGCAAAATAAGTCAGGTAGAGAAAGACAAATATCATATGATTTCACTCATATGTGGAATTGAAGAAACACAGCAGATGAACCTATGGGAAGGGAAGCAAAAATAAAATAAAAACAGAGAGGGAGCCAAACCATAAAAGACTCTTAAATACAGAGAACAAATGGGGAGTTGCTGGTGAGGTGTTGGGTAGGGGGATGGGCTAAATGGATGACAGGTATTAAGGAAGGTGCTTGTTGGAATGAGCACTGGGTGTTATATGTAAGTGATAAATCACTAAATTCTACTCCTGAAACCATTATTTTACTATATGTTAACTTAGATTTAAATAAAAAAATAAAATAAAATAAATAAATGTATTTAAGGAAGAACTTATGTAGATTTGTGTATAAAATGCTATTGCTTACAAAAATGAAAATTATAACTGCAGTCTTGAAAAAATACAAAATTGTTTTAAAACAAAAAAGAAAAGTATTCTTTATTCTATCATTAATTCTTTCTAATGACAATATTTGATTGGGTGTCTTTGCATGAATCTTATATGGAGAGACCACAAAGGGAAAATTTTTTACAGGATAAGTCATCTCAAGGCAGTTATTCTACCTCCCTATGGTTGATTACATGGGTAGTTTCATTGAATCATGCAGTTATCTTGGCCAATCAAATATGGCTAGGGAAGAAGTTTTGGATTTACTTGATATACCCAGTATAATCCATAGCAATGTAGGTAGTAAGGGTTCAGCTTGGGTTACTCACTCTCAAAGATTAACAGATAGATTCCTAAGGATTTGTAACTTTTATTTGAAATCTGAGTAAAATAACAGGCTATTGATTTCTGTAAAAATGATAGCAAAATACTGATGAGGACAAGGCTAGGAAGAGAGTACAGCCCACCACTAGGTAAGTCTGTACCCTTTGGGCAGGAGATCATCATTCAATTACCCATAGTTAACTGTTCTAATATCCAGCCCATCTCTTCCATCACAGGCATGAGGCTATCATAAAAAATTTACTAATAACCTGTTGAAATATAGTTTATAATATGCCTTCCTCTATCTACCAATTTAGTAATACTGTCAAAGGGCAAACAATGATGTTAGTCTACAGGGACTTGTTCTTCATGGAGCCATTCTAATTCTGGTCTTCTCTGCTTCCTTTTCTAAGTGTTCATGCACTGTTTTAAAAATTATTTCTTCAGGGTTTTTGTCAAGCTCTATGATCTATAATCTAATAAATCTACCTTCTTCCCCTTCTGAAAATGGAGCAACATTTTCCATTCTTCAGTCTCCTGGCATCTCTCCTGTTTTCCATGCTTTCCTGATGATTACCCACAGTGGTTCAGTAATTATAGCCATACGTTCTCTGTGTTCCCTGAAATGTAGTTTAGCCAGGCCAAGAGATTTGAAATCATCACAGCAGTTAGGATCCCTCTCATTATCTTTATTGCTTCCTGGGTTTCAGGTCCTGCTAATATTTACTCCCCATTTTTCCTAGTCCCATGACTGGGCGGATAGAATCTCATGGGTTTCTTAGTAGATGCTAAAGACCCCATCTAGTTCCAGGTCTTTGGAAGGACCTGTACCTAAGATGCAGAATCAAATGCTTATTCTGAGGTGTGACTGATAAACATTTAATATTTTATACTCCTAGAAGTGTCTTACAATCGTGATGCTTTACTTCTGGGAACTACCATATAATCTGGTAATTTCATTCTGGTTATTTATCTGAAGGAAATGAAAATACTAACTCAAAAAGATATCTGCATCCCCATATTCATTACAGTATTATTTAACAATAGCCAAAATATAGAAACAACCTAAGTGTCTATTGATGGATGAATGGAAAAAGGAAATAGGTTATTGGGGCACCTGGGGGGCTCAGGTCATGATCTCACAGTTTGTGAGTTCGAGCCTCGTGTCAGGCTCTGTGCTGACAGCTCAGAGCCTGGAGGCTGCTTCTGATTCTGTGTCCCCCTCTTTCCTTTCCCCTCCCCCACTCATGCTGTTTCTGTCTCAGAAATAAACATTAAAAAAATTAAAAAAAAAAGAAAATAAGTTATATACAGTGGAATATTATTCAGCCATAAGAAACAATGAAATCCTACTATTCTGTGAAGACATGGATGGACCTTGAGAGCATTATGCAAAATGAAAGAAGTCAGAGAAAGACACATACCATATGATCTCACTCCTATATGTAAACTAATCAAAACAATAAAAAAATCAAATTCATAAGTGCAGAAAACAGACTGGTGATTGCCAGAGGTAGAGGTAGGGTGGAGCACTAGGTGAAATGGGTGAGGAAGTCACGAGGTACAAACTTCCAGTGGTAAGTCAGGGGGATGTAATGTATAGTATGGTGACTCTAGTTAATGATACTGTATTGTGTATTTGAAAGTTACTTGGAGAGTGTATCTCAGAAGTTATCACAAGAAAAAAAGTAACTATACGTGGTGATGGTTGTTAACTAGGCTTACTGTGATGATCATTTCACAATATACTTACTATACTGAGTCCTTATGTTGGACACCTGAAACTTTTAAGCTCCATGTTCATTACATTTCAATTTAAAAAGTTCTTTTCTTAATGAAAAGGACCTGGGCTGTTTTCATTTGCATGTTTTTCATTTTGTGTTTAATTCCCCTTCACTTAAATAGTTATAATGGTTAGTAAGGATTCAATATCTTACTCCACAATAAAGTAATATTAAAAGAAACATAACAGCATAGTCTAATTGGAATGAGAAATTTAAATCTTCGAAGGAATATGAAGGTGAGGAAAGAGTCTCTAGTTCCTGTATTTAAACTAGCACAACCAGCAAGCCTCTGATGCTGTTTTTCTGTTAACTTGGCTGACACAGAACCTGATGAGTTTCCACAAAGAAATCTAATAAAAAGTGTCCTGGATACAAGCACTGCTTTAAGAACACAACTCTTTCTATTCCCCAAGTCTAGCACAGTGTCTCACACATATCAGCCACATAAAAACATCTGCTGAATTTACAAATCACATAGGAATGGGAATAAACTCTTGGACCCTGAAAACCATTACAATTGTTTCACAGGCAGTGAGGGTTCAAGGAAAGAGAAAATGACTTAGAACTAAACATTTATTGAGAGGACTATAATGTCTTCAAATGAAAATAAGTTGCAATGAGAATAATACTTGAGTTTTTATTGGCATTTTAAGGGAGACAATCCAGAGCCAATTTTTTTTTCCTGCCAGTGTTCTTTAAAAAAAGGTGGGGTGGGGTGGGTGTAGAGGGAAAAATTTAGGTAGGTAGAAGGTCAAAATACTATCTTCATCACTACTGGAAAGGGGCTTCAATGTTGGTAAGAGACCCTACTATTAGGGTATTTTATTCTTACATTTCCCAGTTGAGTTCAGATGAGACCATACAAGAATCTTAAGTCACAAGCAGCCCTCAAAACTGCTGGTCTCCCCAGTCGGAGGCTTGCTCCTGTGAACTCAAAGGAGACTCCAAATGGGGACTTCCTTGTGCCCATTCTCAGAAGGAAAGGGAAGAGAGGAACTTGCTATGTTTGCCTGCCTCTGTTTATGTTTTCAAATTTTTATTTAAATTCTAGTTAGCTAACAAATAGTGTAATACTGGTTTCAGGAGCAGAATTCAGTGATTCATCAGTTACATGTGACACTCAGCTCTTATCCCAACAAGTGCCCATTTAGCCCATCCCCTGCCCAACTCCCCACCAGTAACCCTCAGTTTGTTCTCTGTGGGGAAATACTGTACCTTGATAACAAACTCCACTTACCCCCCAGACCCTGTGCCTCTTAAATACACAAGTTGATGATTACTATCTGATTGTTTTCTCCACGTCCACGTGTGTAAGATCTTGTTTTCTTCACATTCACCACGTGGGTAATATCTTATGAGCTCAATAATTACAGAGACTAAACCCCCATTCAGGGCTCTTGTCTCCTCCTGGACATTAGCCTCTCTCATATTCCATTCTGCATCTGCTCTCTTGTTGGACAAGAGAGAACTCCAGATTCATAGTCTGTGACAGTTCTCTATAGTTAAGAGTCTGATACAGTTTGCTTCTCTCTCTTTTTCCCTCCCCTTCCCCTATATTCATCTTTTCTGTTTCTTAAATTTCACACATGAGTGAAATCACATGGTATTTGTCTTTCTCTGACTTATTTAGCTTAGCATAATACACTCTAGCTCCATCCATGTCGTTGCAAATGGCAACAGGTCATTCTTTTTTTGTTTTGTTTTGTTTCAGTTTTTTGTTTTTGGAGGGGCCAACACGGTGAAGTAAGGGGATCTGAAATTTCCTCGCCTCTCAAAGCAGTGTTGAAGTTAAAGGACTTTGAACTTCAAGAGTTTGGAAGGCAAAGGGACAGTCAATTCCAGGGACCCACCAGAACAACCTGACGGGCCATAGACGTGTGAATGCGAACTGGGAGAGAGAAAACAAATGGAGGGGAGGGATTCCCTTCTGCAGAGAGACAAAGGGAAGAGAAAGAGAAGCTGGGGAAGCATAGGACTGTATCTGGACAAGAGAAAAACCACGGACCAGAACTGAAAAAGATCCAATCTCTAACTGGGGTGCTTTCTCCGGGCTAGGGCTAGCTGCTGGAATCACACACCTGGGGAAGGAAGAAAGCCAGGCCTGGGCTCGGTGGCTAGGCCAGGGGTGCAGTTGACAGTAGGTGAAAGGGATCCCCTCTCTGGAGTGCTGCGGGACAGGACTAAGCCTGCTGTACCCACCAGCCGGGGACCACATATCAGGCGGTGCAGAGCAGTGTTTCCCCAGTATGGGGGTGCACAGAGCAGGAGTTTGAATCCCAGCCAAGCATCAGGGCACGGGTGTCAGCGGAGGAGGACAAACCGCCTTCTTTGTGCCCACAGCACAGTGAGGACGGCTTGAACAAAGTGGTTTGGGACACCTGGTCTGTGGAGGAGAGACTGGAGTATTGCCATTTTTCTCCCCGCCACCAACAAGGTGGGGCTTCAGGGATTGGACACGGGGCCCGCAGTGGAGGCAGGACCTGCTTACACCAAACCATGACCCTTGGAGCCTGGTAACTGCATATCTACCAGAGCGGGACTGATGCTGAAGAACCAGATGGCCCCTCCTCCAGACCTGAGCTGCTGCACTGCCTGGTTTAATTCTCGGAAAGTTCTTAATATATAGACACATTTTTCCTTCCTTTTCTCCTTATCTCTTCCCTCCTGTAGTCTGGTTACTCTGGTCGTTGCTTTGTTTAAGCAGACATATTTAATGCATTCTCTTGAGACATGTACTACGCCTCCTTCCTTATTCTCCTTTCTCTCTCTCTGGATTAATCCGAATAGTTTCTCTACCTGGTCAATGATCTTTTCTTTTCTTTTTTCCTGCCTCCTTTATTTTCCTTTCACTCTCTCTGGATTAAGCCATATAGTTTCTCTGTCTGGTCAATTTCTACTTTTTCTTTTCACTATCCCTGTCATTTCTCTCTTTGTATGGGATAAGGCCTCTTCCATCAGCACTGCTTGCACCCTGTTTACTTGTAGCTGGTGTTTCTGGGTTTTTGTTTTGGGGGGTTATTTATTGTTTGTGTATTTGAGTGTTTTTGTTTTCTATTTGTTTTTTTTGTTTGTTTGTTGTCCTTTCCAGGGCTACTTCAATGAACGAATCAAAGCTCACCTAGTGGAGAGTCCAAAACATCACTGCAGCAGGGAGATAAAGTAACCAGAGTCACAACAACAGAGGGAAAGTAACACTCTCCAAAAAACACCTCCTGAAGGTCCAGGCCCTGGATAGTGTATGATCCCTGCTAAATATAGCAGTGCTCCCAGGTGCAGGACACATAACAAGCTTTTAAAAGTCATAAGGGAAAGAAAACTAGCCCAAATGGTGAAACAGAAGAATTTTCCTCAAGAGAAATTTCAGGAAGAAGGAACAGCTAAAGAATTGATCAAAATACATGTAAGCAACATAACTGAACAAGAATTTAGAATAATAGCCATAAAATTAATCTCTGGGCTTGACAAAAGCATAGAAACAGCAGAGAATCTATTGCTGCAAAGATCAAAGGACTAAAAAATAGTCATGATGAACTAAAATGCTATAAATGAGGTGCAAATAAACTAGAGGCAGTGGCAGTGAGAATTGAAGAGGCAGAGGGGAGACTAGGTGAAATAGAAGATAAAATTATGGAAAAAGATGAAGCTGAGAAAAAGATTAAAAAATTCTGGATTACAAGGGGACAATTAGAGAACTAAGTGATTCAATTAAACGGAACAATATTCATATCATAGGAATTCCAGAAGAAGAAGAGAGAGAAAGGGACCAAAGTGTGCTTGAACAAATCATAGCTGAGAACTTCCCCAATCTGGGGAGGGAAACAGGCATTGAAATCCAAGAGGCACAGAGAACTCCCTTCACACATAACTTGAATCAATCTTCTGCATGACATATTATAGTGAAACTGGAAAAATACAAAGATAAAGAGAGAATGTTGAAAGAAGATAGGGATAAACAGGCCTTAACCTACAAGGGTAGACAATTAGGGGTAGTAGCAGACCTATCTACTGAAACTTGGCAGGCCAGAAAGGAATGGCAGGAAATTTGCAATGGGCTGAATAGGAAAAATATGCAGCCAAGAATTCTTTGTCCAGCAAGTCTGTAATTCAGAATAGAAGAAGAGATAAAGGTTTTCCCAAACAAACAAAAACTGAAGGAATTCACCACCACTAAACCAGCCCTATGAGAGATCCTAAGGGGGGCTCTGTGAGTTAAATGTTGCAAGGACCACAAAAGACCAGAGACATCACTACAAGCATGAAACCTACAGATAACACAATGACTGTAAACCCATATCTTTCAATAATAACACTGAATGTAAATAGAGTAAATGCTCCAACCAAAAGACATAGGGTATCAGAATGGATAAAAAAACAAGACCCATCTATTTGCTGTCTACAAGAGACTCATTTTAGACCTGAGGACACCTTCAGATTGAAAGTGAGGGGATGGAGAACTATCTATCATGCTACTGGAAGCCAAAAGAAAGCTGGAGTAGCTATACTTATATCAGACAAACTAGACTTTAAATTAAAGGCTGTAACAAGAGATGAAGCAGGGCATTATATAATAATTACAAGGTCTATCTATCTATCAGGGAGAGCTAAGAATTATAAATGTCTATGCACCCAGTTCGGGGGTACCCAAATATATAAAACAATTAATCACAAATATAAGCAACCTTATTGATAAGAATGTGGTAATTGCAGGGACTTTAATACCCCATTACAACAATGGATAGATCATGCAGACACAGGATCAATAAAGAAACAAGGGCTCTGAATGATACATTGGATCAGATGGACTTGACAGATATGTTTAGAACCCTGCATCCCAAAGCAACAGAATATACTTTCTTCTCAAGTGCACCTATTCTCCAAGATAGATCACATACTGGGTCACAAAACAGCCCTCATTAAATACAAAAGAACTGAGATCATACCATGCACACTTTCAGATCACAATGCTATGAAACTTGAAATCAATCACAGGAAAAAGTATGGAAAACCTCCAAAAGCATGGAGGTTAAAGAACATTCTACTAAAGAATGAATGGGTCAACCAGGCAGTTAGAGAAGAAATTTAAAAATATACAGAAAAAATTAAAATGAAAACACAACAATCCAAACCCTTTGAGATGCAACAAAGTAGTCCTAAGAGGAAAATACCCTGCACTCCAGGCCTATCTTAAGAAACAAGAAAAATCCCCAATACAAAATCTAACAGCACATCTAAAGGAACTAAAATCAGAACAACAGACACCCCAAACCCAGCAGAAGAAAAGAAATAATAAAGATCAGAGCAGAAATAAACAATATAGAATCGAAAAAAAAAAAAAAACAACAACAGTAGAACAGATCTATGAAACTGAGAGTTGGTTTTTTGAAAAAATAAACAAAATTGATAAATCCCTAGCCAGACTCCACAAAAAGAAAAGAGAGAGGACCCCAATAGATAAAATCATGAATGAAAATAGACTTATCACAACCAATCCCTCAGAAATGCAAGCAATTATCAAAGAATACTATGAAAAATTATATGCCACCAAACTGGACAACCAGGAAGAAATGGACAAATTTCTAGACACCCACACACTACCAAAACTCAAACAGGAAGAAATAGAAAACTTTAACAGGCCCATAACCAACGAAGAAATTGAATCAGTTATCAAAAATCTCCCAACAAATAAGAGTCCAGGACTAGATGGCTTCCCTGGGGAATTCTACCAGACATTTAAAGCAGAGTTAATACCAATCCTTCTCAAGCTGTTAAAAAAAATTGAAATGGAGGGAAAACTTCCAGACTTATTCTATGAAGCCAGCATTATCTTGATTCATAAACCAAACAGAGACCCCACAAAAAATAAAAATTACAGGCCAATATCCTTGATGAACATATGCAAAAATGCTCAACAAGATACTAGCAAATTGAATTCAACAGCATATAAAAAGAATTATTCACCGTGATCAAGTGGGATTCATTCCTGGGCTGTAGGGCTGGTTCAATATTCACAAATCACTCAATGTGATACATCACATTAATAAAAGAAAGGATAAGAACCATATGATCCTGTTAATAGATGCAAAAAAAAAAGAATTTGACAATATACAACATCCTGTCTTAATAAAAACTCTCAAGAAAGTCAGAATAGAAGGAACATACCTTAACATCATAAAAGCCATATATGAAAAGTCCACAGCTATTATCATCCTCATAGGGAAAAACTGAGAGCTTTCCCCCTGAGATCAGGAACATAGTAGGGATGTCCACTCTCACCACTATTGTTTAACATAGTATTGGAAGTCCTAGCATCAGCAATCAGACAACAAAATGAAATAAAGTCATCCAAAAAAAGAAGTCAAACTTTCTCTTTTTGCAGACGATATAATACTCTTCATGGAAAACCTGAAAGACTCCACCAAAAGCATGCTAGAACTGATACATGAATTCAGCAAAGTCAAGGTACAAAATTAATGTACAGAAATCTGTTGCATTTTTATACACTCACAATGCAGCAACCTAAAGAGAAATAAAGAAACTGATCCCATTCACAATTGTACCAAGAACCATAAAATACCTAGGAATAAACCTAACCAAAGATGTAAAAGATCTGTATGGTGAAAACTGTAGAAAGCTTATGAAGGAAATTGAAGAAGACACAAAGAATGGAAAAACGGTCCATAGTCATGCACTGGAAGAACAAATACTGTTAAAATGTCAATACTACCCAAAGCAATCTACACATTCGATGTAATTCCTATCAAAATAACACCAGGATTCTCCACAGAGCTAGAACAAAAAAAATCCTAAAATTTGTATGGAACCACAAGAGACCCCGAATAGTCAAAGCAATTCTGAAAAAGAAAACCAAAGCGGAGGCATCACAATTCTGGACTTCAAGCTGTAATCATCAAGACAGTATGGTCCTCGCACAAAAACAGACACATAGACCAATGGAATAGAATAGAGAACCCAGAATTGGACCCACAAAGGTATGGCTATGTACTCTTTGACAAAGCAGGAAAGAGCATCCATGGAAAAAAGCACCATCCATGGTGCTGGGAGAACTGGACAGCAACATGCAGAAGAATGAAACTAGACCACTTTATTACACAATACACAAAAATAAACTCAAAATAGATGAAGGACTTCAATGTGAGACAGGAAGGCATCAAAACCCTAGAAGAGAAAACAGGCAACAATCTCTTTGACCTCAGCCACAGCAATTTCTTGCTCAACACATCTCCAAAGGCAAGGGAATTAAAAGCAAAAATGAACTATTGGGACCTCATCAAGATTAAAATCTTCTGCACTGCAAAGGAAAAAATCAACAAAACTAAAAGGCAACTGATGGAATGGGAAAATATATTTGCAAATGACATATCAGATAAAGGGTTAGTATCCAAAATCTACAAAGAACTTACCAAACTCAACACCCAAAACACAAATAATCCAGTGAAGAAATGGTCCGAAGACATGAATAGATACTTTTCCAAAGAAGACATCCAGATGGCCAACAGACACATGCAAAGACTCTCAATGTCACTCACCATCAGGGAAATACAAATCAGCACCACACTGAGGTACCACCTCACACCGGTCAGAGTGGCTAAAATTAACAACTCAGGAAAGGACAGATGCTGGAGAGGGTGTGGAGAAATGGGAACCCTCTTGTACTGTTGGTGGGAATGCAAACTGGTGCAGCCGCTCTGGGAAACTGTGGAGGTCCCTCAAACAATTAAAAATAGAACTACTCTACGACCCAGCAATAGTAATACTAGGAATTTATCCAAAGGATACAAAAGTGCTGATTTGTAGAGGCACATGTACCCCAATGTTTATAGCAGCACTTTCAACAATAGCCAAATTATGGAAAGAGCCTAAATGCCCATCAACTGATGAATGGATAAAGAAAATGTCATTTATATACACAGTGGAATACTACTTGGAAATGAGAAAGAATAGAATCCTGCCATTTGCAGCAATGTGGATGGAACTGGAAGGTATTATGCTGAGTGAAATAAGTCAGTCATAGAAGAACAGATATATATTTTCACTCATATGTGGATCTTGAGAAACTTAACAGAAGACCATGGGGTAAGGGAAGGGGGAAAAAGTTACAGAGAGGGAGGGAAGCAAACCACAAGAGACTCTTAAATACAGAGAACAAACAGGGTTGATGAGGGAGTGGGGGAGAGGGGAAATGGATGATGGACATTGAGGAGGGCATTTGTTGGGATGAGCACTGGGTGTTGTATGTAAGCCAATTGGACTATAAATTATATTCATAATATAATATAATTATATTCATAATATTCATAAAAAATTTTAATGTTTGTTTATTTTTGAGAAAGAGAGAGAGTGAGAGAGAGACAGAATTCAAAGTAGGCTCCAGTTTCTGAGCTGTCAGGACAGAGCCCAATGCTGGGCTCAATCTTTGGAATGGCGACATCATGACCTCACCTGAAGTTGGACACTTAACTGATTGAACCACCCAGGCGCCCCAAGAGTTCATTCTTTTTCATATCTGAGTAATATTCCATCATATATACATATATATATATATACACACACACATATCTCACCTTTCCATATTTGGCTATTGTTGATAATGCTGTCATAAACATGGGGGTGCATGTGCCCCTTCAAATCAGTATTTTTGTATCCCTTGGGTAAATACCTAGTAGTGCAATTGCTGGGTTATAGGGCAGTTCTATTTTTATGTTTTTGAGGAAACTCCGTACTATTTTCCACAGTGGCTGTGCGAGTTTGCATTGCCACCAATGGCATCCAGGTTGGTGGAAATTTGTTGTACATACTTTTTTCTTGTTAAAATAATATACATTTAACTTAAAGATATTTCTGCACTTTCCTCACTTCCTATCCAGAGGCTACCATTTTTATATTTTTAGCTATTTTTCTTGGTACAAACCACCTATTTCCAAATAATATGCTTATATTTAATAATATATTTTGTCTTCATTAGTTCTAGACATCACCTACTAGATATCACCTACTGTTATTGCTTTTGTTAAAAAATGTTTCAGCTCTTTTAAGCAATGTCTCTTATTAATTCCCCAACTCCAGTCTTCTAATATAATTATAGCAGAAGTTTGGTTAAATTGAAACCACATTTTACATTATTTTTACTTTGTAAGAATCGTCTGCTATGCCAAATGATGGTCTGTGATTATCATTTGTTTTTTTCCTGGAGTACATAAGTGTCTGCTTTCTAATTAGTTTTCTGTGTGTCTAATGCTATTTTTCCCTCAAATGTGCAAACAGATCTGTCAGATTTTATCAATATTTTCTGTGTTCTCAAATGCATCAGAGTTCTGCTTACCTTGGAGTACTTTCTGCGGGAGCTCTTTTCCTGCTTGAATTGCCCTCCTCGCTGTTGTAGTGTGACAGGTTTTCTTAATTTTCTCTCCTTATTACTTTCCTTCCCAGGGTTTCCTGTTTCTGTATCTCACATCTTCCTTCTTTTGGTATAGCAACCTCTAAAACTTCTTAAGAAAGAGTGCATGGAAGGTAGACATTTTGAATGTTTGTAAGTCCATATTTGACTTCCAGGTTTGAATGACAGTTTGGTGGGGCAAAAATTCTAAATTGAACACCATTTCCATTGAGAATTCAAAAGGCATTGCTCTATATTTCCCCCTCCCTGTACATCTTTGTTTTGTTGCCAAAATGTCTAATGTTGTTTGATTTTTCATTCCTCTGTTCAATGAGCTGTTCTGTCTTTCTTAAAGTTTTAGGGATCTTCTCTTTTTTCTATCATGGGGTTCTAAAACGTCATCATGATGTGGTACAGTGTATTTCATCCATTATACTATGCATGAGGTAAACCCTTTCAATCTGGAGATGTTTAAACTTTGGTCCTGGAAAGTATCTTATTTCTGTAGATTTTTCTCTCCTTTGTTTTCTGTGTTCTCTCATTCAGGAACTCCTATTATTTCAGATGTTTGGCCTTCTGCATGGATCCTCTTTCTTGGCTTTAAAAAATTTTTTTTAACGTTTATTGAGAGACAGAGAGACACAGAGCGTGAGCAGGGGAGGGGGAAAGAGAGGGGAAAACACAGAATCTGAAGTAGGCTCCAGGCTCTGAGCTGTCAGCACAGAGCTTGACGTGGGGCTCAAACTCACAAACTGTGAGATCATGACCTGAGCCGAAGTTGGTCACCTAACCAACTGAGCCACCCAGGCACTCTTCTTAGCTTTAAAAAAAAAAAATCCGTCTGTCTTTTCCAGTTTTCTGAGAGGTTTCCACAACTTGATTTTCCAAATCTCCTGTTGAATTTTTATATTAGTCATTCTATGGTTAATTATTTTAACGTTCTTACTTGGTTCCTTTTAAATAGCCTTTTGTTATTGCTTCATGATTGTAGTACATTCTTGGATTTTTTGGAAGATATTAGTGATAGATTTTTGGAAGTTTTCTTGTGATCCTTGCATATGCTCTGTTTTCTCTGGGCTCCATTTTCTGTTATTTGGACCTGTTTTTACATTAGAGACTTTTCTCAAAAAAAGCCATTACTTGACTCCCCACTCATATTTGGAAGGAGGCTCTGAGAAGCAAATGGAATCACTGTGTGTAGGTACAGTTTCTTGACGGGTAGACTTCACCATCAGATAATAAGGCAGTAAGGTGGCCTTCCCATTACAGGAAATTTGATGCATTTTCTCTTGAGCTGTTGAGATTCACATGAAGAATCCTATAATCCTCTGCCATGGGATTCTGAGAATTAAGGCAAGCCCATAGCTTTAACTGCTCAACTGGTCACCACCCCTGTGTATGGCTTTAGCCCTGGTTTCTGCTATGCCTTTGGCTTTCAAGTCCTAAGGCTCTGTGGGATTCTACAGGGCAGTTTGGCTCAATTCACATTTGTAGTCACTTCAGTAGTGCCCACAACTTAGCCTTCCCCACTTTGCTTCATTAAGTACCAGTTTACACCTATTCGTTGTTTATTTATTTATTCTAAGGATTTATTGACATCCCTTGTCTGTTGCTATCCCTTTTCTCACCTTTGCCTTTATATTTGTACCTTTTCAGATTCTTTACTGTCAACTTAATAAGGCTTCTGGGGGGAAAACCACAAACTGATGTGGTGAATATATAATGTTTAATAGCAATAACCACGAATAGGGAGGAAGCGAAGGGTGCAAGGTGCTGAATTATAACTGGGTAGAAATCTTTCATGCAGTAGTTAGCGTGTTACTGCCTTCTGGCCAAATCTGGCCTCTGGCCTGTCTTTGTATGGTCCATGAGCTAAGCCTGGGCTTTACATGTTTAAAGGGTCGTAAAACAAGACAAAACAAAACAAAACAAAGCAAAGCATATGTGATAGAGACCATATGTGGCCAACAAAGCCCAATTATCTGGCTCTTTACAGAAAAATCTTGCTAACCCTCCTCTAGTGCAGTTGTTCTCAACCTGAGGGCTTTAGAAACATACCTAGAACCAGGTTTTAATCTGGTTCATTAGCAAAAATCTCTGGGGATGAAATTCAGGAATGGAGTGATTCTAACATATAGCCAGACTGGCATGAAAAATCTCCCTACCAAAAAACAGCATCAGCCATCATACTAAAATATCACCACATCCACCAGCAGCAATAACTAAGATACTGGAAACTTCCAGAGACATATTTAGCCGATAGATTTCTATGCCCATTTCTTTTCTGTTTATTTCAGGCAATATTATATGTGCACATAAATTGTTTCTACAAGTCTTAGTATAAAAGCAGAAGTCCTCTGTGCCCTCTTTCCCGTTTAGAGGAACAATCGCTTTAAATGTTTTGGGATGATTCTTTTCTCCGCATTTCTAAACAATATGTTTACTTTCCTGCTTTAGGATTTTTCAATTTTAGACACTTTTCATTAATTTCCCACCATGGGAAAAAAAGGATGTAGCTCCCTTTTACACCCTCACCCTGTCACACATGCACAAGCTTCCTATCCCCTGCCCCATCTTTTTATTATTTAATAAGTTTTGTCAGAACAACATATGTTTTATTAAATGCGTTCATGAGTATGTAAATACTATTCACAACTGAGCGATGTTATATCCAGGGATTATGTTCCAGCACAATTTTACACTTTTTCCGTTGCTATTTCCTTTTTACCATGTTCTTTATTTCCCATATGCATATTCTTTTACTACCAAACTGTTTCCAGTTGTGTAGATCTCCTTTCAGTACAGACATCATGTATTCTCTCTATCTCATGTCTGTGAAACAAAGTGCCTAATGGTCACCCTGGACTCTCCCTGTAACTTCCTCTGGGATTTCTTTTGCCACTGCATTGTGTGGAGTCTTCTGGTTTCTAGAGCCCGCATATTCCTTTTTCTTGGTTGAACACTTCATTTTGGGACACATCCTTCACTAGCTTTTTGAGAAAATGCATATGAGATCTCAGATACTTAGATGTCGTATGTCTGAAAATGTCCTTCCACTTGTACATTATCGATAGTCTGCTTGCAAATAGAATTCTAGGTTGAAATTTGTTGTCATATATATGTGAATATATATTTATATATATATTTAAAATTTATTTATTTATTTTGAGAGAGACAGAGAGACAGAAAGAGAGGGAGAGGAAATATCAAGCAGGTTCTTCCCTGTCAGAGCAGAGCCTGATGCAGGGCCGGAACTCACCAACCATGAGATCATGACCTGAGCTGAGGTCAGACACGTAAACAACTGAGCCACCCAGGCGCCCTTCCTGTATATTTTGATGGCTTCCTTCCATTGTCATCCAGCTTTCAGTCTTGCTGTCATTATAACACAAGCAGTCATTCTAATTTCTTTTTTTGTAGCATGGTAGGTTGTATTTTCCAAAAATGGCTGAAGCCCATCTTTCATCTCCTATGCTCTTTGACGATGGAAACTTTTCACTCTTCCATTGAGGTGTATGTGCCTTTCCCTTGAATTGAAGTGACTAGTAATTTGCTTATAATCAATACACTGTAGTAGAAGTGATGCTGTGGGGACTTTGAGGCTAAGCAATGCAGCTTCTGCTCTGTTTGTGGGGGTACTTGTTTGTGGAATTCTGAGTTGCAGTGTGTGAAACTAACTATCCTAGACACCTTCTCTGAGGAAAACTAGGGTGAGTAGAGAAGCCACAAAGAGTGCTTCTGTCAACAGCTCTGGCTGAGGTTCCAGCTGACAACAAGCGTTAACTATGTTAGTGAACGTGACTTCAGATGATTCCATCCATCTGTTAGGTTATCTCTAGCTGTTGAGTCTTCCCAGCTGAAGTCACAGATGTTGTGGAAAAGAAACAAGCCATTTCTACTGTACCCTGTCCAATTTTTATGGCCCACAAAATCAAAGAGCAAAATAAATTTGTTTTAAGTCACTAAGTTTTGAAAGAACTTGTTGCATGACACTAGTAAGTAAAAGAGTATGTGACTTTTTGAAAAGTTTCTGGAAGCTTTTAGGGTTTAAAATATATTTTTTAAACATTTATTATTCTTTTTTTTTGAAAGAGAGTGGGGGAGGGGCAGAGAGAGGGGGAGACAGAATCTGAAGCAGGATCCAGGCTCTGAGCTGTCAGCACAGAGCCCAACACAGGGCTGAAACCCATAGACCCTGAGATCATGACATGAGCTGCAGTCAGATGCTTAACCGACTGAGCCACCCAGGCACCCCTAGGATTTCATATTTGTTTTCAGTATCCTTAAATTTTATGATGGTCATTTTACTCATTACTGGGCATTAAGTGTTTACTTTCAGTTTGAAAAAAATCATGTCTTTCAGTTCTTAGAAATGTTCCTGAATTGTTTCAGCAGTGATACTTATTCCTGGATTTTCTCTTTTTCTGATGCCCCTGTTATTTATGATAGCCCTCTTGGCCTAATCCTCTAATTTTCTCATTTTTTACTTTTTTTCTTTTATTTTCCCGCTCTTAATATTTCTATTCTAATTCCTGGGGTATTTCCTAAACTTTGTTTTCCCAATACTTACCATACTTTTAGTTTCCAAGACTTTTTTCCGCTGACATTCTATTCATTTAAAAAATGTATGTAGGGGACACCTGGGTGGCTCAGTCGGTTAAGCATCTGACTTCAGTTCAGGTCATGATCTCACGGTCTGTGAGTTTGAGCTCCGCATCGGGCTCTGTGCTGACAGCTCAGAACCTGGAGCCTGCTTCAGATTCTGTGTCTCCCTCTCTCTCTGCCACTCCCCTGCTCACACTGTCTGTCTGTCTTTCTCTCAAAAATAAACAAACATTTAAAAAAAATTTTTAAATGTATGTAACTTATCTTCTAATGTCTACTAGGACATCAGTACCATTTTTTGTTTATTTGCTTCTTGTTTCTTCTTCTACATGAATAATCTCTGTTGCCTTTTATCTGTTTGCTTGTTTTGATCTCTTTTTGTGATGTTCGCTTTGATCTTTGGTTATTTTCTCATAGTTAAGAATGGGGCACTAAAAATAGGGAGGAGTGGTTGACTGTGGACTTAATGCTTGATATCCTAGGTGAATCATTTCATTGGGAAAATCTTTTTCTTGTGTAGTATCTAGTCAGATGCTAAAGGGGTGATTAGCCAACTTCCTGTCTGGGCAGAAAGGTCTAGCTTCAGCCTTCTAGGAGTTGAGTGTGGAGGAGAGTTGAGTGACATTTCTAGCTGGCTCTTTGCCTTCATTTGTGCCTACTAGCTCCTTGGAGAATAAACTACTAGCTTCTAGGGAAGAGGACAGTTGCTTAGCCACTGGAGAGGGAGAAGGTGACCTAGCATCTAATTTAAATAGACTTTCTTCCAATCCTTCAGTTTTTGCCCTATATTTTCCCTCCACATGTATCTGATGTCCTTCATCCCTGTGTTTTTATGGGTTGCAGTATGAATTTTATGATTTCCTTGTTTTTTCTCCTTAGCTTAAGATTTAGCTTTTAGGATTTAGTTTTGCTTCTGCTAAGTCAATTGCCATTATCCATCTTTTTGACAGTTTCCAAAATTTTGTGGCAGTCTTTTTCTTTCCTTTCCCCTTTGTCCTCAGATGCTATGCTTGTTTTAGACAGCTCTTTGATATGATCTTAGCGGAATCTAGGGAGATAGAGAAAGTTAATGCATGTACTCAATTTACTACCATTACTGTTAAACTAAAATGTGTACAGAGACAGAATCTCTGCAGTAAAAATTAGGATTTGTTAGCTAATCTAGATGTGTCTTAATGAATTCCTTTTCTTATAAGATTATTGCAATTTTTATGCTGTAGTTTCCTAATTTAGTTTTAAGAGGCATATTCAAATTACAAACAGCCTCTGAGGAAAAATAATATTTACAATAAATATACATGTTGACTGTAAGAGAGACTGATTTAAGAAAACTCAAACTGTAAAATACTGGAAATCTGTGAATTGAGAAACTAGTAATTACATATAAAAATAAGAAGAATTTTTAGCGATAAAGGGAAGAGAGAAAATGACTTACAGTATGTCATTAGTTTGCCTTATAGTGTGACGACTGATGGTAAGAGAAAAATGAAAATACATGGAATTGTACAGAACTTTAAAGTTTTGCCTCTGGTGAAACAAAATCTTGTTCCATTTTAATTTCTTCATTAATATCTCAGATTTCATGAGTTTGACATTTTTCATCCTGAATTCCATCTGGTCAAACATTTGGGTTTAATTTCTATTTGCTATCAAGAAGTTGAAAATGATGACACGTTATCTTCTAAAGTGTTTTTTATAATCCTTAATTGAGAATTTGTTTTCAAGTGTTACTGTACATGTGCCAATATAAAAGAGCAAGTTCCAAGAGCTTTTTTCTATACAAAAAAAGGGCATATGAGGTTTCCACACGCATCCTTTGGATACAGTGAGGAAAAACATCCAACTTGGCAAACTTAATTCTTAAAGGATTTAATTTCACAATGACCATTTCAAGTGTTCTTTTTTGGGGGGGTGTTTTGGGGAAGAGGGTGGGCCATATGGCTGCCAGTTAAATATTTAGATATATTAAGAGACCTGCTTTTTTTTTTTTTTTTGCAAAGGAAGGTTTTGTTTTTCTTGTTTTTACATTTCTAAGGTCTTTCCCTGAGCCATTAACTCAGCTGATCTGACCATCTCTGACTTCACATGAGCAGCACCAAGTGCGACTGTGACCATGGACCCCTCTTTTCTGTGGGCATTCCATTTCCCAATCCATTCCTATTCTTGGTTTTTGACCTCTAGCCTGCTTTGCTCCCTATGATTCCACACTCACCCCTCAAATTTCAGGGCTGATGTCGCTCCCTTTGTGCTGACGCTTGGCTCTGCTCCTTGAAACAGATTTGCCTGAAACCCTCAGCTAACAGTCCTCCATGATTCAATCTGGTCCCTGAAACCCTGACTCACAATTGCCCACTTTGCCAGGTTATCAGGTTGGGCCTGGCTCTGCCATCTGAACTCAGACCACACTGACAACCAGAGATAAAGAGCGGGTTGTTGGTTTTCGGGATAATTTGTTGTGCACTGGATGAGTTCTTTTATTCCCTTAAGCACAAATATTAACGACATTTATGCATAATTATAAGCCCACAATCAACTCACTGGTACCTTATGATATTGTTTTCTTTGGAAAGGAGCTATTTTAATTTGACAAAATGTCAAGCAAAATTAACTAATTTTCAACTTTAAAATTATTAAGATATGGAAACCTCTTAGAACAGGGCCCCCTATACAAACACAACACACACACACATGCAAAATTTAAAGGAAGCTGGCCAGTAGAAATAGAAAATTATTACAGGACTTGCTGCTCTTACTTTTGCCATTTTTCTGGTTTCCCTAAAATTTGCCTTTTTAGATTAAATCTGAGGGCACATATATTGATGAGATGTCCATTTTTTAATAAAAAAGTGTTTTCATAATTAATCTAAGAAATTGTATTTTTGTCATTTAAATATTTATTGAGCTTACTTTTTGTAGTTTAAGGAATTTAAAGTTATACAATTTAGAACCTATACTCAAATGTATGATTATATAGAAAAACACTGGAAATTCTAGTTTTAGTTGTGATTCAAACAAGTTGTAATGATTTTGAACAAGTTGATAATTCCATCTGGCATAATGTCTAAGATGGAAATAGTTATACTGTGTACTTTCTAAGGACTCCCTTAGTTTTATGGCTCATTCACATCTATAAATCTGACTGATGACTTCTTTTATTTTTCTGACTGATGACTTCTTAATCTTTATCTCCAGCTCCTGCCCCAGTCCTAACTTTTGAGAAATAAATATGCTTTTATAGCCACAAACTTGAAAAATATGTATAAAGCTAAATTCTACTTATTTCTTTTTAAATTTTTAAAAAATGTTTATTATTTTATTTTTGAGAGAGAGAGTGTGTGAATGGAGGAGGGGCAGAGAGAGAGACACAGAATCTGAAGCAGGTTCCAGGCTCTGAGCTGTCAGTACAGAGCCCAACACGGGGCTAGAACTCACAAACTGCGAGATCATGACCTGAACCGAAGTCTGATGCTTAACTGACTGAGCCACCCAGGTGCCCCTATTCTATTTATTTCTTAAAATTTATTTGTTTTTATTTCAGTATGATCATTGAATGTTATTACAATTAAAACTGTCACCTAATTTGCATTGTAATGAAACTAATGCCGATGAGAACAATGTTTCTTGAGTTTTTATTAAATTAAATTTCATTAATTTTAATTTGGATAAACTTTAGCGGCTGATGTAGTAGCTACTAAAATTGTCAAAACATTCTTTTAAAAAATTTTTTTTTTCAACGTTTATTTATTTTTGGGACAGAGAGAGACAGAGCATGAACGGGGGAGGGGCAGAGAGAGAGGGAGACACAGAATCGGAAACAGGCTCCAGGCTCTGAGCCATCGGCCCAGAGCCTGACGCGGGGCTCGAACTCCCGGACCGTGAGATCGTGACCTGGCTGAAGTCAGACGCTTAACTGACTGCACCACCCAGGCGCCCCGTGTCAAAACATTCTTAAAGCGATGCTTAGATTAAACAATGAACTAAGGCAATTTTTAGTCCAGTATATAAGTTACCACGCCATCATAATAACAAGTTAAAACCTGAACAAACTGAAAAATAAACAACTCTTCTTAGATCTGTAAGAGAAGTAAGGTGATGGGGCAAACCACTGCACCCCAAACTGGAGAGACTGATTGACAAATATAGAGAATCATAACTTCTTGGAGCAGAAACCCATGAGCTAAAATATGTGCAGAAACTATTTTGGGGAAGGAAAGCTTGAACTGTAATCAACAAATTGCTGGAGGTTCAGTGTGGACAAATCTGAGAGATAAAAATTCGAGAGGGACCCAGTTGTTGGGAGCCTCCCACACTTTTATGAGTTTTGTGAGTCCAGGAGCACAAGCAGTCTTCACAGTGACTATTGGAGAAAAATCTCCTTGTGCTTCTCTCAGGGGGAGGGGAAAAGGAATCATTCTGAAATGTACCAGAGTGGTCTATTCTTTAAACAATGTCTGTTCCCACGAGAAACTAGTTAACTAGAGCTTAATCTACTGGCATTTTATCAGAGCTTAACGGACCTAGGGAAAGAGAAATAGTCAATACCAGCTGGATCTAGCTTTCTATGAGCAAGAAGGGAAATGCCCAACTCCAGCACACTTAAGCCATCCTTTTTCACCTAATGGGTCAGGGGAAACTGGAAAGCAAATGTGAAGCTCACAGTCCAAAGGCACAGGCTCACTGAAAGCCTGAGATATAATCACAGGACTATCGAATGCTTCCCCTTCCATTATCACCATATTACTCAAGGTCTACTTACAGCAGTTCTTTTTACCCATATCATATATTTTATACATATATATATATATATATATATATATATATTACCCAAAGATATACTCACATTATATCTAGCTAGCAAGGAAAAATGATAAGGCATACTAAAGGGTAAAAAACACAAAGACACTGAGCAAGCATCAAAATTAGAGTCAAATGTGACAGGGATGTTGGAATCATCAAGCTAGGAATTTAAAACAAATGTGATTAATATGCTAAGGCTGAAGTGGACCGTAAGAAAGAACAGATGAGGACAGTGTAAACAGAGAGATAAAAATTCTAAGAAATAACCAAAATGAAATACTAGAGATAAAAAATGCTATAACAGAGAGAAGGCCTTTGATGAGCTTATTAGTAGACTGGACACAGCTGTGGAAAGAATCTCTTGAGTTCAAGTTTATCTCAAAGAAATCTTCAAAACTGGAAAACTGAACAAAGACTGAAAAAACAGAACAGTATATTCAAGGACTATAGGACAACTTCAGAAAGTAGAACATATATGTAATGGGACTGTCAGATACCAAACCATCAATCCAGAAAGTTCAGTGAACATCGAGCAGGATAAACACACACACACATCAACTAAATCTAGGTGTATCATTTTAAAACTCCAGAAAATTAAAGATAAAGAGAAAAATCCTGAAAAAAAAAACAGGAAATAAATTTATCTGTAGATGAGCAAAGATAAGGATTATATCAGACTTCCCTTCACAAACCAGGTAAGCAAAAAGAGAGTGTATTGAAATATTTTAAATATTGAGAGAAAAGCACATCAACCTAGAATTCCATCCCCTGTGAAATTATCCTTCAGAAGTGAAGGGAAAATAAAGACTTCCTCAGACAAACAGAAATTGTGGGAACTTGTTGCCAGTAGAACTGCCGTTAAAGAAGTCCTTTAGAGAGAGGGTAAATGACATGCTAGTTCTTAACTGCATCAGTCAGTGATTGAGTACAGGCTGCTTGGAGAAGAGCTAATGAGCCTGGGAAGCCCCTTGTCCATTAGGACTCAGCTGAGAACTGCTGGCTGATTGTGCTTGTTCCTTGGGAAGGCATGGTTCAGTTCTGGAGTAGGTTATTCTCAAGGATGTAGCCAATGTTAATCATTCTCCTGCTCCACCACCCATTCTAGATTTGCCTTAACTTCGATGAGCACCTAGACTCGTCCAAGTGGCTTACCTGGTGGGGTTACTAGACAGACCTCTATCACTGAGGTGTCTGAGCACAGTCACCATGTCTTTCTCAGAGCTGTGTTGGGTCTGTCCCTTTAGGATCCAAATCAGACAAAAGAGACATGCCAATAGATCTTATGGAGATCAATCACAAAATTTCTTGTGCTCAACTGTGTAAGAGCACATATACCTGATCAGGTTCACTTGTTCCTGCCAGTTTGGTGACTTCTCGCTTGTTCTCTTGTCAAGTAACTGATTGGAGCTGAAATTGAAGTTTACTGAGACTTGTGGGTCTGTTTTCTCATACACGCATTCATCTGTAGGAATCACAAGCCCAAAACCCACAAGGCCCAGAGTTGGAGAGAATGTACACCCATACTTTCCAAGTGGATTTCTGGGTGTGTTGGAAAGAGGGACATACCTACTGATACCCTGTAGTACTAAGATCCATCATTTTAAAATTCATGGCATAGAACCATGTACTAGTCATGTACTACATGTGCATTTTCAGTATGGTTCTTCATTCTTGCAAACAGTTATTTTGGGGTTGGGACCTCTGCTATACCTTCAATTGACCTGACATTATACCCTCATATTTATTATTGAATGTGGTCTTTTTTTGGGAGAAGCAAGCATTGTTGAGGCCTCTCTCTGTGGCTGAGGCTAATCTGGAAGTTGCTGACAGCTTCAAGCTGCCCATTTAGTCATCCCAACAGAAAGGGTAGAAAGTGCTTCTTTGTGGGGGGGATCTGGGTGGCACATAAACTTATCTACCACTTGGGGTGGTAAGGCTCAATCACTAGAATGTATTGACTGAAGCAGGGAAACTGAGGGTCCAACTGCTCCTTATTAAGACTCTTGACCAGCACTCCCATTTTCTTTACTATTTTCATACTGCCTCTTGGAACATCAATCCTGAGCTCTTCTGGGATGGCATAAATGAGAACTGGCTTACAACTCACGGGCATCCTCCTCAGCAGCACAAAGCTTTTAGAATTTCGACTCTACTAAGTCCCTTAGTCATGAGGGCACTGTTTATCTCTTTCAATTATTTAGAAGTTTTGATATCTCCCTCCCACAATGATTCTCTACAATCTTCTTTATCTTGTTCTTTTACAATTGTAAACATCCCCTTGTAGATCTTTTCAAAGATTTTTGGGGAAGAGCAATAAAAATAAATTGTGGGTGAATTAGGCTTGCCTCTCTACTGCATCTTCTCTGCAAGCTCTTGCCCAATCATGCCCTCCCCATCCCCATGCCAGGACGTGAGAGCGCTGCAGGAAATACTGCAGGGTCACGTGATATCTCAGTCCAAAGACACTGCGCTATGGGTCAGAGGGTCCAGTGCTTTTCTGCTTTTGTGACTCTGATGTTTCCTCAAGTACAAAGGTAGCATCAGTTTTGCTAAGTTGGATTAAGATGTGGGGAAAGAAGTTACATTCTCTTGACTTAAAATAGTCTTATACTTACATAAAATATATATATATGTATATATTAACTATCATAGTTTGGAAATTATCCTTTTTTTTTCATTTTATTTTGTTTTAGGCTTTTCTGAAAAGTCAGTGACAGAGAGATGTATTTTTTTTGTTTCTGTTATGTTGCTTCTGTTTTACCTTATATATTTTGCTGTTATGTTTATTTTTACATATAAAATTGTTGCTATCACATATCACTTGAATTATAAAGATTTCTCTTGGCAATTAAAAAAAAGAACTAAAACTTCTGTATATTATGTTAGAACATTGTGATGTTGTCAATTATGACAAATCACTATCACAGATACTTAAAAACTAATGCAAAATTTCATATAATATATATCATGATTTTCACTGTCAAAGCAATGTAGAATCCAGATGGTATTTCCAAGTGTTTCATCTTTTGAATTTGTTTATACAAGCATATTATAAAACAAACCAAAACCAGAAATATGTTGCTCACTTTTTTCAAATTTCTCTTCATTCAAAACTATATACTAAAAAATGCTAGGCAGAAAATATTCTCTTTAGAAATTAGTTTTGAGATTTTTAGACATGAACTTCACCACAGTGAATCTTACAAAAGTTTTTGCTTTTATTTTTCAATTCCTAAAATTTTACTGGAATAGCATTTTGTTGCATGTTTGCATGCATTTGTACCCTAAAATAAAAATGAAAAATTATAAATTTCACAAGTCAATAGCCAATCTTAAATCCAATTATATTTTTGTATCCTCTGGCTAATATCTTTAATACTAACCAACAATGTACGGAATAAATGTGGGTAGCAAATATTTTTATTTATTCATTTATTTATTTTAAAGTTTATTTTTATTTATTTATTCATTTATCTTGAGAGACAGAGAGAGTGTGTGAGTGAGAGGGGCAGAGAGAGAGAGGGAGAGAAACAATCTCAAGTAGGCTCCACACTGTCAGCACGGAGCCAGATGGGGGCTCAAACTCATGAACCAGGGGATCATGACCTGATCCAAAATCAAGAGTCAAATGTTCAACCAACTGAGCCACCCAGGCACCCCATAAATTCACTTTATTTTTGCCAAAGTTATTTTTTTTCCATATTTGAGCACCTTCTATGATTTTGCTTAACTCTTATAGTGCGTTGCCTATTTATTTGTAATAAATCTGATTACATCACATTTGTATAAAATCTTGTACTTTATCTGGTCTTATTCCTATTTTGTGCTTGAAGTGATTATAAGGTTATTTTTGGTATGTGTTTCACCAAGAAGTTTCATCTTTTGGCAGATCCAGCAACTATTCTATACAATTTTTGAATTGTTCCAGAAATAGTCATCATTATTGGTAAAATTAGGCCTTATTTCCTTGGAGAAAAATCAAACTATGTGCTGGGGAAAGCCCAAAGAATGTTTTTGGAGCACCAGCCATATATTTAGCTTGAATAATTTTTTTTATTTAACAAATATGTTAGTGCCAATTTCATAGGTGGCAAGGATGCCCAGCCTACCCGGAGACTTGGAAATAGTAAATGGTTACCATTTTAACCACTAAGTTTGGGGGTGATTTGTTATGCAGTACTATTGTGGCAATAGGTAACTGATACAGAATTTGTTATCCTCAAGTCAAATGCTACTATTAAAAAAAACCCTGAAATATGTGGCACTTGCTTCTGATTCACCTCCAAATATAGGCTTTGAAAGTAGCGAGAAAACTGTTAGCAAAAGCTAGAATAGAAGTAAAGAAACTGCTAGGGTAGACTGGAAAAATTGTGCCTCACGTTAAATGGTGGCAAAATAATTTGTAAAACTTTTACCTGTAGTAACTGGAAAAATAGAAAATGTACTTAATGAATTTTTGGAGTTGAGCAAGGAGATTTTCACACAGAATGTTAAAATAGTCAGCTTTTTCTAGCTACATGTGATAAAATGCTACATGAAAGATGAGACAGAGAAAACCCTGGCCAGTTTGCAAGCAGAATGTAGAGGGAATACAGAGGACATATGGGTTGGAATTGGAAAATAAAGCTGTTTCTCATCTCCATCCACTTGAGTCAGTAAATTATCAAAGTAATATAGGTATTAAGGAAAATATCAAATGAAGGATGTAGCCCAAAGAACCTTTGTTAAAGTCTCTGAAAAAATTAAGGGGTTGCCTGGTATACCTCTGAAGCAACAATAAGGCTTTTAGGTATCATAAAAATGTTGCCTACAGCAGCCTGGCCTAACCAAAGTATCACTGATTAAGTCTAGACAGAGGGACCTTTTTTCAAAAGAATTGCTGGTGTGAATTTTGCTGAATGAGGTGTAGTCCAGTCATACTCATTGGAAACTTACAAAAATATTTGGGAAAATATTACTTTTACATGTATAAGTGCTTGGGCTAAAAGGTTGTGAGACTGTTCAAAATGCAAAAAGGCCTTTGGAGTCATAACCTTCTATAAACAGAAAATAGGATAACACAAGTTGCTTAAGGAGCATACTTTCCCTTACCCTCTCATGAGAGTTTTGAGGAAAACAAGGAACAGAGAGGTTACAGTATAGAACAAATTTTCTACTTGGCTACTGAAGTCCTGCAAAAAATAGGAAGACAAAGAATGAACAACATACAAGAAGACTTGGTAAGTAAGTAAGATTGGTAGAAAATTCAATTGGGGTGGCGGAGGGGGCAGACATAAGAGAAAGAGATTGAGAGAGAGGAAGCCATGGAATTTGTTTCAAAGAAGTAAGGTTTAGTAGACTAGCACACTGGGGTGTAAGAGGGACATTGACACATTCCCCTTACCACCTTTGTGAGAGAGTGGTAGGGGAAAATGTTAGAAATAAAAGGTAAATTTCAGGGTAAAGATGTAGGGAAGTTTGTTTACTACGTAATGGTGGATATAGAGAGTGATCATAAGTTCTTATTTTCATGGAATAGTCATAGTTTATACTTAATGCCCATTAGTCTTCTCTGGTTTACCATCTGTCATGTCTACAACCCAATTTGGACAATAAATTCTATGGTCATCACACACAAATGGCACTTGGGAATTTTTTTTTTAAATTTTTTTTTCAAACGTTTATTTATTTTTGGGACAGAGAGAGACAGAGCATGAACGGGGGAGGGGCAGAGAGAGAGGGAGACACAGAATCGGAAACAGGCTCCAGGCTCCGAGCCATCAGCCCAGAGCCTGACGCGGGGCTCGAACTCACGGACCGCGAGATCGTGACCTGGCTGAAGTCGGACGCTTAACCGACTGCACCACCCAGGCGCCCCAACACTCGGGAATTTTTTTAGAGGGAAGGGAGGAGTGGGAATTTAGGTGAAAAGAGAAAACACGTGTTTGTTGAGTGTATGCATGGATGCAACTAATGAAATGGTGGGATGGACAGAGAGAGAGGATAAAGACAGGGTCTCAGGTTCTTAGGAGTGACTCAGGATCCTTTATAGGTTAGCTTGCTTGAAGAATTTCATTAGTCTCTTTCTAGACAGACTCAAATTTCTTTGAAGATAACGCATCTGAGGTCCAGATTTATCCTGCTTCTGAAGGGGTTCTTTTTTTGTTTGTTTGTTTGAAGTTTATTTATTTTGAGAGAGAGAGAAAGAGAGAGGGTGGGGCAGAGAGAACAAGGGACAGAGAGAATCCCAAGCAGGATCCATGCTATCAGTGCAGAGCCTGATGTGGGGCTTGATCACTTGAAATGTGAGATCATGACCTGAGCTGAGATCAAGAGTCAGACACTTAACCAATTGAGCCACCCAGGTAGGTGCTCCTGAAGGGGTTCTAATCCACAAAGGTAAATGAATTACTTAGTTTCTCTGTGTGAAAATAGTAGCATGTCCCTAGATTGAGATCTTTATTTGCTAAAAATGATCTCTTTGTTGATTACTAAGTTTAAACATTCCCCTAAATTTAATATTAATTCCTCTTCATTCTATTGCCTCGATTTTATAAAAAATTTTTTTTTTTTTTTTTTTTTTTTTACCAGTCAGAGGTAGCTTTCTTTCTTTTTCTATTTTTTCTTTCTGTCTTCATGTTTAAAAAAAAATTAATGTTTATTTATTTTTGAAAGACAGAGAGAAAGAGTATGAGTGGGGGAGGGGCAGAGAGAGAGGGAGACACAGAATCTGAAGCAGGCTCCAGGCTCTGAGCTGTCAGCACAGAGCCCAATGTGGGGCTTGAACTCACAAACTGTGAGATCATGACCTGAGCCCAAGTCGAATGCTTAAGCAACTGAGCCACCCAGGAGCCCCTCTTCCTTCATTTTAAAAATATTTATTTCCAGAGGCACCTGGGTGGTTCAGTTGGTTAAGTGACCGACTTTGGCTCGGGTGATGATCTCACCATTTGTGGGTTTGGGACCTGCGTTGGGATCTGTGCTGACAGCACAGAACTCAGAGCCTGCTTTGGATTCTGGGTCTCCCTCTCTCTCTGCCCCTCCCCCGTTCACACTCTGTCTTTGTCTCTCAAAAATGAATAAACATTAAAAAAAATTTAAATAAAATATTTATTTCCCAAAACATTGATTTTACTAAATTTTTATCAATTAAAATGTACCAAAGATATGTGTGTGTGTGTGTGTGTGTGTGTGTGTGTGTGTGTGTGTGTTGGTAGTGGGGAGTTGTGCTCAGCAGTTTTATAATCTTGCTTCAGAATGGTTTTACTGGGAATTACCCAGGTTTGATATGAATAAATAGAATGAAAGGCCATGAATGTAGACCATATCCACCCAAGAACCTGCCAACCACATACTCTTCCTATACCACTGGGTTTAACAATTGCTGTTAGATGATTTTGGAAATATGCCACACAAATAAATATTTTTCCTACTACTTGATGCAAAAGTTGGCCTAGGCAGGTCGTGCAATACTAGAGCTTGCCAGTGAAAATGTTTGTCATACTATGGCAGAACCCAGCTGACTTGTCATCTCTAGTGGAGTGCTCTTCTGACCCGTGGCACATACAGTGTCATTCTTGAGACAAAATGAGTCTGTTAGGAAGAGGTTTGGAGTATTCCAGTAGACAGAGTCTATTTTTCATGTATAGCTTTTATATACAGTCACATGTTTCCCAGTTCCTGAATTTTAGGAATGTAATGCTGAAGTCAATGCTGGCTGAACTTCATTTAAAAGACATAATGCATGAGAAAGGCCTTAAGACTTCAGTTACAGTAAATCCAACAACAAAAAAGTTTCCATATAACAAAGGAGAATAAATGAAGTAATTTAAACAATTTAGCTTCTAGGTTCTTCAGGCTAATTGCAGTCACAACACAGAAGGAGCCTTTTAATCAGGTTCAAAGAATGATTCCAAAAAGGAAAAACAAAGTAAAACTACTAGTCAAAGTATTTTGCCAACATATGTGAGAGCATAGGTACGTATCTGAAAGCAGCAGGCTTTTTACTAAAGGGTTACTGACAATTTACTCCATAATGTGGCATCACATGCACAGTGAAAATTCACCACATGAAAGATTTGGTCACTGGGAAAATTTAGAATAGAAATGCTGTAAGAATGTGGAGTACATGCTGTTGTAAAATCATGAATGAACACTAAAGAAATTAGTGTGCTAGGAAACAACTATTGAGAGAATAACTGATCTGTGAATGTTTTAAAAACATGAAAATTCTAGAAGGTAATTATTTTGGTTGCATAGACAACTTTGTAAATTTAGGGAAATTTCTTAATTTATTGCATAAATGTGTTTAAAATGCTTTATAGGGTCAAGGCAATTGTTAGAGTGAATTACAGGCATATTCTAACATATAATGTGTGGTTGAGAAAATTTGAAGGAGAGGGTTGCAGAAATGTGTGTGTGGTGGGGGTGGGGGAGCAGTCTCAGTCCATCTGAGCTAGGATTCAGACTACTTCAGACAGGTTTGATGAGCTGCTGTCAGCAAGAGAGCATCTGGCTGGAGGAAGGGACTTCCCACGTGTGCTGTCTGAAATATTAGATGCTCCAGTTGGTCCTTAAGCCATCTGAACTGTGGAAAAGACAACTTCAAGGCATGGCTGCTCTAGCCTATCCAATTCTTCCCAGATAGTATAAGTGATGAGAATAAGCTAGAGAAGGAAAAATATGAATATATGGTATGCATTCCCTGGGAACTCAAGGAAATCTTCCCGAGTTGGGGCAGGTATCCAACTGGGGGTGATCATGTTATATGAAATACTCATCTCACATAAGATGGGCTAGAGCAAATGAAATCAAGTCATTATGTAAATTTGATCCCATTTATACACACAAGCTGGTAAGCTCTGGAGCTGTTCAAGTTATAGACTTACAAAGAATTATACATTGCCATGCCCTCTGCTCCCCTCCCACAGTCTCTTAAGAAAAGGGAATATGCTATCCTATGTATTTTTCCATTATTGACACCATCTCTTGGAATTTTAGCCTCTGTAGTATGCTGCAAGATGTGTGAAAAAATTAATCAAAAAAACAAAAACAGAAACAAAAAAAAAACCCAAAACCAAAACCAAAAAACCAAAACAAAACAAAAAAATTCCTGCTCACACGGGGTATTTTCCTTAACCATGTTAGCTTCTTGGCCCAACACAGTTTAAAATTAGATAGCCTCTGAATCTTAGTTTATTTGTTGGAAAGTGTTGAAGATTAACAAAACTATTTGTTGTTTTTGTTCCAAGGAAGAAAATGATGAAATCTTTGTTTTCTTTATAAGTTGAGCCAATATATTTCAGACTGAGATGCTCTGAGAATATACATTCTTTTATAAAGTGTAAACATTTTGGGGAGAATCTGGGTTTTTTTCTGTCAAATATGTTAGCACAACTTTTCTGAAAACAGCTCACCAAATGACAGACTGGAATCAGAATAAGCAGCATCTCAAGAGAATCCTGGAACCATTTTATGACTCTTAAAGATTTGTGATAAATTTTTTCTCTTAAAAAAAGATTGTTTTTGCTAAAGTAAATCAAGAAAAATCTAATTTACTGAGGCACATAGAGAAAATAGCTCTCTAAATGACAATTTAGTCTATTTTCTTAGGTAAAATCATGCTGTTTCTTCTATTTCTTTAAACAGATAGCCTGTTTAAACAAGGAACAAAATAATGTCGTATCTTGCTACCATTTGCAGTTGAAAAGGGTGGAGGTATGATACTGTGTATATATCTCTGGTGGCCTCTGGGAAAGAATCCAGGGTATGGGGAAGGCGGAGGATAAGGAATACTTTTTTTTTTAGTATTATACAATCTTTTGTACTGTTTAGTTGTTTAAGCATGTGATATTTCTTATTTAAATTAAACAAATAAATCATTGAAAATGTAACCCATATGTGCAGCTTAGACCTTCCTCTGCTCCAGACACATGCCTTTACTCCCTGTCATGTCTTCATCTCTAGTACAAAGGGGACATAGACTATTCATTCTATTCTTTCCCATTCCATGGTTGAGGTGAAGAACCCAGAGTGGGAGATAATTGTCCAAGGATATACAATTGGTTAGTACCAACGTCTAGACCACAGCTCCAGCTATCTTAATTCTAGGGAGGTGCTTTTCTCACCCCATGGCCCTATAGGTAAAGAACAAACCGTGTTGGCTTTAAGAATGATCTTCCGTTCCATTCTTCTTTCTGGTGCTGCTCACTAAGACTGATAACCTCTGCATCTCATGTCCGAGGGCCTCCTGCCTAGCCTTTCAGCACCAACTAACTAGAATAATAAAACCATAAAGTGTCCTAACTTAGGCCTTTTTAATTTGAGGTCTAGAGATAGGTCTCAGGAAATCTTGCATGTAATTAAGAGCTAAAACTCTGGGGAGAGAGCAGTTCCTGTGAGCTTCATTGCCAAGTAAGACGAAGAAAACTTTTATACCCAGAAGAGAAAGATATAAAAGCAGTCAGATACCCAAATGTCTTCATAACAACCTGCTTATCTGCTAGAACACATCCAAGTGTTGGAAAGTCATCACCAACAACAATAAAATTCACTTGGACATTTAGCTCTATTTTGAAGTACTGGAGTGAATCTTGTTCTTGCCCTTGCTACAACCTATGTCCATTATGTGTGGTCCTTACTTTGGAGAGCCCAGGCTGACAGAATAGCCACTATCAGAAACATGCTGCCATGGCAGGAACGAAAGAGAGTTTAGAGCATATCACACCAAGAAATAAATGTTCAGCCAGGAAGTGGCATACATTTTTTGTGCTTTCAGCTCATTGGCCAGAATGGTTACATGGGCTCAACCAACCACTGGTATCCAGAAAGTGCTATCATGCCATGTGCCTGGAAGGCAAAGAGCTGGAAATATTCAGTGAGCAGTATTCATTACTACCATTTTTCTAAGTGGCTAGCAGTCCTGTCCTAGTTCTAGCAATTTCTTAAATGCCAAGACAACTTAAGCCACATAGACAACAAAGGTGATTGAAAACTCTCACAGCAGTAGGATATGCTACTGTAGTTGTTCATTTCAGAGTGCCTGTCTGTCCCTCTCCACTTGCATGGTGAAGAGACGGGTCTCTGGGGTCATACTTGTAACATATTATTGCCTTTCTCCACAACAGAGTGGACCAGGGATTCACACTCATCCTGGTGGGGGTCAATCTGTTGGTTAGCCTATAAACAAATGTATTTTTGTGACACAGAGTTTATGGTCAAACAGATGTGGGGCCTATGAATCAAATGATTTTATAGAGTTGGGCCTAGGGCAGGGAATTTCAGCCATATTCATACTCTTTAATTAATCAATCAATCAGAAATTGACTGGGGAGAGTAGCCAATGATCAGAGAGGATGAGAATAAATGAGATTAAGTTTTATATGCAGTCCTGGAGAAGGAGAGGGTGAGAGAATGAGAGAGAAAGAGAGAGAGAGAGAGAGAGAGAGAGGAAGAGAAAGAGAGAAACTTATGACTTTAGTGGTTTCTAAATCCCAGTTGTATTCCCAAGAGGCCAACTGTGCTTCATTTCTGTGAGACTGCTTTATAGCTTCTCAGTAGTCTCCTCATTTGATTTGAGCTGCTTTCTTATCCATATTAAATGAATTGAGAATCCTAGTCACTCTGCCTCGGCCTGGACTGTCATACCTAGTCTATGCCAAGTCTATGTAGAAATTTTAAAACTCATACTGAGGTGGGGTGTATGGTTGGGTGCTAAGAGAGAAGAACCTCATTGTAAACTTGTATTAGCTTCATTTCATTATGTATTAGTATTCTCAATGATCTGGCATCTGGGGACTCGCTAACCTGGAAGAGGCTGCCTCTCCCAGGGTTCATTTATTCCTAGAGATAGCAAACATCTTGCCTGGGAATGCACTTTGCATATGCAAATGAGCTAATCCAGAGGACACCCAACCCTCACTTCCTCACAGGCTCACTCCAGGCCATATTCTCCTGCCCTAACCACTCCAAGGGCCAGGTACCAGACAACTCAAGACAGCCACTAAGTCCGGAGCCTGCTGAAATTATTCAAACTAGAAATCTTAAACCTGCTTGTCCTGCCATGCCCTTTTCTTTCCATAAAAAAACACAACAGAGGCTCTTGCCCCTGCTTTCTCTTCTCCCCCTCTGCCTCCTGATCCACCCTGGTTAGGTGGGCCCTGCATGGTGTGTCAGGCCTCCTGTTTCTAAGGATCTTTAAATCTAAAACTTCTTCCTTCATGACAATCATGTCCGTGTCTGCCTGTCTTATCATATCTGATTAAAACGAATCCAAGGTACATTTTAAAACAAAACCTCTGTTTTCTTCTGGGCCTTATTCTTAGATCACCTATTGATTAACTTGTCTAAAGAGTAAGGACCCGCAGTTCTGAAAGGTGGTCCTCTCAGATATCCAAATTATAAGCTGTCTGATGACATAGAAAAGAAAAAGTAATTACTTTTCCCTCTTATTTTTATGTATATGAAATGAATCACTCTTCTAAGTATATTTTTATGTAAAAAGTCAGTACTAAATGTCATAAACATGCTCTCTCTTGGGCAGAACTTGAAAACACACATATGTCCTTCCCCTTTTTTTTTCCAGACTCTGCAAACCACCATCCTTTTATTATGACAACAAAACAATGACCTCAGTTCTGTCAGAATTAAATTACTGATATTAAAATCCTCTTGTTTGGACTTTATGTGGGGTCTGGGACAGTCCTAGATGGTATTTGGCTAGAGAATGCGGAAATGCCTGCATCGTGATACTGATATATCTCTCTAGGGAAGGCTCATGGCACAATTCTCTCTCTCTAAACCCCTGGCTTTACTCCTGTGTATAGTAAGCTGGCATTCAGGCACATATAGCGTTTGTTAAAAATATCCACCTCCCTTTAGCTCCAGAACCTCGAGACATGCTGATTTAGTATAACAATACTTTCTTTAGTTCTCCTCCCAGTGTTGGTGTAAAAATTTTAAAATTGTATCCCAGCTGTCTTGGGTTCTCAGACACTGGATTTTTTTTTTTTTTTCTGGTTCTGGAAGAATGGACTATACAAGCCCAATATGCTCAGTAAGCAGCCCCCATGACTGTTCCTTCCCAAGTGTGTTAGTCAAGGTCTAGTCGTGAAGACAAAACTACATACTTCAAATGTTTCAAGCAGACAGGAATTAAATATAGGGATGCAGGAGACTCCAGGGAAGTGACGGAAGCTACTGCTGAGGCCACAGCCACCTCACAGCCCCCAGGCTGAAGAATGAGAGGATACGCACTGCTAATCAGTCTCCACGTCTCTGTAGCAAGAATACATTCTGTCTCTTTTCCCCTCCCTTTCCCCCTTAATACCATCTTAATATATTTTCATTCAAACCAGTGCAGTTCAGTGTCCCACATTTGGTCAATGGAAGCCTCATCTCCTTGGCCCCCGAGTCTTTTTCACATGTCACAGCAGTCCTTGTAGCTTCCTGTTTTCTAATCACTCATGTGCCTCTCATTTGTTACCTGTTCTAGAACTCTGATTGGGAGGTGCTACAGGGATGTGGTTCCCAGGCTTTCAGCCCTGTGACACCAGACAAGACCAAGAAAGGGTGCAGAAGCGATGTTGAGTGCTGAAAGACAATTTGGGACACCATTTTTATCAGGACGTTACAATGCCTTATGTATCACTCAGAGACAAATGCTCTGTCTAAAGGGCTAATGACTTAAGATACACTACAAAGCCTGCCCTGGTTCAAGGGTAGGGGATACAGATTTCATTTCTGGATGTTAGGAAATGAAAGAATTTATAACTATGTTTTCAAATGATCACAGTATTCTGTCTACCTTTTAAAATCTATTGAAGCTTTTTTTGTGAATATATATTATTTATTATTTACTTATTATTATTTATATTTTATCATTACAAAATTTCATTTAATAAAATATTTAATATCTAATAAAATATTAAATTTTATTATTTATGTATTTATTATTAAATAAATATTATTTACAGGCAGTTTTCACAAATGTCTTATGTTTATTTGAAAATAAAGCATGTTCTCTTTTATTATGGTATAGAGTTTAATATGGATCTATATAGTCTACTTTATTCATTTTGCTATTTAGAACTTTGCTATCTTTGCTAAATATTTTCCATTTTATTTCACTAGATTTGAGAGGAGTATGTTAATTTATTAGTTGTGTCTGTCTTTTTCCTTATTCATCACCTCTGGTTTCTGCTTTATAAAGTAGCTACCATGTTCTTTTATGTGTAGATTTTAAATAAAAATTTTAATTTGATTATAGTTGACAATCAATATTAAATTAGTTCCAGGTACAAAACACAGTGATTTGACAAGTTTATACATTATACTATGCTCATCACAAGTATAGCTACCATCTGTTACCAGACAATGCTATGATAATATCATTGACTATATTCCTTATGCTATGCTTTTTATTTCCATGACTCATTCACTCCATAACTGGAAGTCAGTATCTCCCACTCCCCTTCACCCATTTTGCCCATCCTTTTACCACCTTCCCCTCTGGGAATCATCAGTTTGTTCTTTCTGCTTATAGGTCTGATTCTGCTTTTTGTTTCTTGTTTTGTTTTTTTTTTTTCATTTGTTTTGTTTTTAGATTCCATGTATGAGTGAAATCATATGGTATTTGTCTTTCTCAGTCACACTTATTTCATTTAGCATAATACCCTCCAGATCCACCCATGTTGTCATGAAAGGCATGACACACTCTTATGACTGTGTAATGAAAGCCATGACACAGTCTCATTACTGTGTAATATTCCATTGTATATACATACTACATCTTCCTTATCCATTCATCTATCGATGGACACTTAGATTGCTTTCATAATTTGACTTTGTAAATAATGCTGCAATAAACACAGGGTTGCATATATCCTTTTGAATTAGCATTCTCATTTTCTTTAGGTTAATACCTAGTAGTGGAATTATTCAATCATATGGTATTTCCACTTTTAATTTTTTGAGAAACCTCTATACTGTCTTCCACAGTGGCTGCACCAATTTACATTTGCACCGACAGTGTACAAGAATTCCTTCATTTTCACAACCTTTACAAAACTTTTTATCTTTCTGCCTTTTTGATTTTAGCCATTCTGCCAGGTATAAGGTGATATCTCATTGTGCTTTTGATTTGCATTTCCCTGAAGATT
>NW_024412400.1:46410994-46426805 GCF_014898765.1 Herpailurus yagouaroundi
TAAGGTGATATCTCATTGTGCTTTTGATTTGCATTTCCCTGAAGATTAGTGATGTCTTTCAAGCATCTGCTGGTTATCTCTATATAGTCTTTGGAATATGCCCATTCGGGTCTTCTGCCCATTTTTAAATCAGATTTTTTGTGTGTTTGCTTTTGTTGTTGAGTTCTATAAGTTCTTTATATATTTTGGATAATAGTCCCTTATCAGATATATCATTTGCAAATATCTTCTCCCACTACGTAGGTTGACTTTTTGTCTTATTAAGTAGGATTTCCTTCACTGTGGAGAGGAAAGCTTTTTATTTTGATGTAGTCCTCATAGTTTATTTTTTATTTTGTTTCTTCTGCCTTAGGAGACATATGTACAAAAATGTTGCCATACCCAGCTGATGTCAGAGAAATTACTGCCTGTGTTCTCTTCTAGGATTTTTATAGTTCCAGGTCTCACATTTAAGTATTTAATTCATTTTGAGTGTATTCTTATGTATGATGTTTGAAAGTAATAGTTTCATTTTTTTTACATGTAGCTGTACCAGAACCATTTATTGAAGAGATGTCTTTTACCCATTGTATATTTTTGCCTCCTTTGTTATAAGATTAATCAATCATATAAATGTGAATTTATTTCTGGGCTCTCTATTCTGTTCTATTGATCTCTGTGTCTGTTTTTGTGCCCGTACCATATTGTTTTGATTACTATAGCTTTGTAGTATATCTTGAAATCTGGGATTATGATTCCTTCAGCTTTGTTCTTTTCCTCAGATTGCTTTAGCTAGTCAGGGTCAATACAATTTTGTGTTTCCCTACAAATTATTTATTCTATTTCTGTGAAAAATGCTGTTGGTATTTTGACAGGGATTGTATTGAATCTACAGATTGCTTTGGGTAATATGGACACTGTAACAATATTAATTCTTCTAATGTATGAGCATGGAATATCTTTACGTTTGTGTCATCTTCAATTTCTTTCATTAAAGTTTTACAGTTTTCAGAGTATATAAGTTTTTCACCTCATTGGTTAAGTTTATTCCTAGGTATTTTATTCTTTTTGGTGTAGTTGTAAATAAAATTATTTTCTTAATTTCTCTTTCTGCTACTTTATTATTGGTGTATAGAAATGCTCTTGATTTCTGTGGATTAAGTTTTTTATCCTGCAGCTTTACTGAATTCATTTATTACTTCTAGTATTGTTGTTGTTGTTGTTCTTGGAGTTTTTAGGATTTTCTATGTGTTCTATCACATCATCTGCAAATAGTGACAGTTAAACTTCTTCTGTACCAATATGAATGCTTCTTATTTCTTTTTCTTCTCCGATTGCTGTGGCTGGAACTTCCAGTATTTTATGTGTAGATATTAATAACTTTTTATTATGCATTTTAGTAGTTAGCATCATGAAGTGTACTTTTCTTGGTCTCATTTCATACTTGGGGGCTAAATTATGCCTTGATTGAAAAGAGTATTGTGATTCCTACTATTTGTTTGTTCATTTACATTTTTGTTTGCCATCATCTTATCTGCATTATAATCCTTCAGAGTCTCCTTGTTTTGAATGTTTCTACAAACAGAGGTTAGAGTTATGTTTTGCTTTGGTCGCCAACCTGAATTTTGTAATAGATATGATACTCTATTTACACTTAACTAAACAACCTATTCCTTTGGTGCAGTTCAGTCATGGTTTATGTTATATTTATTCTGTGCCTATATTTCTACATATAGAAGTATACGTGTATACAAACATACATTTTCACTATGTAGAATTGTTCTATTTTGACATTTGTTTTGGCATTTAGAATTTTTTTTTACACCAGTTTTAGATTCACAGCAACATTAAGAGGGAGGTACAGAGATTTTCCATATACTCTCTTCCCCTATACATGCATAGCACACCTCCCTCTATCAATAATCCACCAGAGTGGTACATTTGTTACAATTGATGGACCTACACTGACACATCATAATCACCCAAAGACTATAGTTTACATTAGCTGTATGTATAACTCTTGGTGTTATACATTCTATGGGTTTGGACAAATATATAGTGACATGTATCCGCCATATGGTATCCTTATTTTCACTTCTCTAAATATCCTCTGTGCTCTGCTTATTCATCTCCCTCTCACAACCACTGATCCTTTTACTGTCTTCATAGTTCTGCATTTTCCAGAATGTCACATAGTTGAAATCATATGCTTTGTGGCCTTTTCAGGTTGGCCTCTCTCACTTAGCAATATGTATTCAAGATTCCTTCATGTCTTTTTATGGCTTGATAGCCCATTTCTTTTTAGAACTAAATAATATCTCATTGTCTGGAGTTATCACAGTTTATTTACTTATTCATCTAGAAATGGACATCTTGGTTTCCTCCAAGTTCTACCAATTATGAATAAAGCTGCTATAAACATCTGTGTGCAGATTTTTACATGAACGTAAGTTTTCAACTCCTTTAGGTAAATATTAAGGAGACTATTTGCTAGATTATGTGGCAAGAATATATTTAATTTTTTAGAAACAGCCAAACAGTCTTCCAAAGTGGTTGTAGCAGTTTGCATTCCCACCACAGTAAGTGAGAGTACCTGTCACCCTAAATTCTGGCCAACATTTGTTGTTGTCTGTTCTAGATTTGGGTCATTCTTATAAGATGTATAATTAATATCATCATTGTTTTAATTTGCATTTCCCTGATTACACATTATGTGGAGCATCTTTTCACATGCTTATTTGCCATCTGTGTATCTTCTTTGGTAATATGTCTCTTAAGGTCTTTGGGCCATTATTTAATCACATCATTTGTTTCCTTATTTTTAAGAATTCTTTTTATAGTTTGGATAACAGTATTTTATCAGCTATATCTTTTGCAAATATTTTCTTCTAATCTGTCCCTTATTCTCTCATTCTCTTGATATTGTCTTTCAAGAGTAGGAGCTTTTAGGGGCACCTGGGTGGCTCAGTCGGTTAAGCGGCTGACTTCGGCTCAGGTTATGATCTCGCGGTCCGTGGGTTCGAGCCCCACATCGGGCTCTGTGCTGACAGCTCAGAGCCTGGAGCCTGTTTCAGATTCTGTGTCTCCCTCTCTCTGACCCTCCCAAGTTCATGCTCTGTCTCTCTCTGTCTCAAAAATAAATAACGTTAAAAAAAATTAAAAAAAAAAAGAGTAGGAGCTTTTAATTTTAATAAGTTCAGTGTATCCATTCTTTCTTTCATGGATCATGCTCCTTGTTATATTTCAAAGTCATAGGCATACCCAAGGTCATCTAAGTTTTCTTCTATATTATCTTCCAGAAGTTTTATAAGTAAGCATATTACATTTCAGTCTGTGATCCATTTGGGGTTAATTTTTGTGGGAGGGGTGTCATGTCTGTGTCTAGATTTTTTTTCTTTTTTGCGTATAGATACCCAGTTATTCTAGCATCATTTATTGAAAAGGCAGTATTTGCTCCATTGAATTGCCTTGACTCGAAAGGAATCAATGATCAGTTGACTATATTTATGTGGGTTTATTTCTTGGCTTATAATTTTGTGCCATTGATTGATCTGTCTATTCTTTCTCCAACACCACACTGACTTGATTACTGTAACTTTATAGGAAGTCTTAAAGTTGGGCAGTATCAGTCCTTCAACTTTCTTCCCCATCAATATTGTGCTGACTATTCTGGGTATTTTGCCTCTCCATATAAATGTTAGAATCTGTTTATCAACATCCATGAACTTGCTGGGATTTTGATTGGGATTGCATTGAATCTATAGATCACGATGGAAAGAACTGACATCTTGACAATATTGTCATTCCATACATAAACATGGAAAGTCTCTCCATTTATTAGGTCTTTGATTTCATTCATTGGGGTTTTATAGTTTTCTCCATAAAGATCTTGATGTATTTTGTTAGACTTATACATAGATATTTCATTACTTTTGGGTGCTAGTATAAATAATACTGTGGTGTTAATTTTAAACTCAACTTGTTTATTACTAATGTATAGGGAAGCAATTGACTTTTGTATATTAAGCTTTTATCCTGCCAGCTTTTTTAATGCTTATTAGTTTCAGGAGGGTGGTGTTTTTTTGTTGTTTGTTTGTTTGTTTGTTTTTGAGTCAAATTTTTGGGATTCTCTTTGGGATGAGATTAGCATGTTCCCTAGTTTCAGTTACATACAGTCAATGAATGTTTGGAAGGAGATGATCTTTCTGACAGATTATCAGAAAGTCACTGTAGGAGAATAGTAGTGAGAGATATAGAAACACTGTTTGGATCATTTTTCCTGTCTCTTATTTGGAACAAAAACTTTAAACCTCTGGTGGAAGGGCAGCACATATTATCTCTTTTGTTGAAGGCCCCCTGAAGCTAGTGGAGGAAACAGGAAATTAAAAAAATAATGATAATAATAAAAGAAAAAAAAACATTCTATTCTGGAAGGAAGAATAAGAAATTGCCCTTGACCCAGACCACTATAGATTTACTTCTGCTGGTTGAGAGGCAGAATTACCAAGAAAGCTCTTTTTTTTGTTTTGTTTTGTTTTGTTTTTTTTTTTGTTTGTTTTGTTTTGTTTTTTTGTGAGACACAACGGGACAGATCTTGCCTAAGACTGAGGATAAAGAAATAAGTAAAGATAATATTCCCACCTTCTATCACAGGGTAGCTAACAATGAATAACAAGTAACACTAGTCTATCATTGGGAGAAGGGCAAGAAGATAGAATGACATTCTTTGAAGCTTAGGTTTACAGAAAAGACTAAACTCGAGAGTGCAAAGGAAACCCTGAAAAATGTCTTTTAGAAACTCAGCCTCAACCTCAAGTACATGGTAATGCTGGAGGAACGTGAAGCCAGTAGTGTGGTTAAGGTAAACAGAACTAGAAAAACCCAAACCCCAGGCAACTCCCGATTATGCTGACTCAACTTTTCACATTAAATATGTAGTGGAGGTGTGTCCAATTCCAAACATAAAATACTATATACCTCAGACTTTATTCTCCCACACATGATACTCAGCTTTCAACCAGAAATTACAAGATACAAAAAATGCAAGAGAAAACAGCCTTCTGTTGAGAGACAATGTAATCTGCAGAACCCAGATGGTGAAGCTATTAGGCAGGGTATTAAAAATAAAAAATTATGATTTATATGTTAACGTTCTAGTGTAAAAGTTTAAAAAGGTGGTTAATTTATAAGAACATATGGAAAATTTTAGCAGAGAAATGGAAACTGTAAGCAAGTAGCAAATAAAAATACCAGAAATAAAGCTATAGTAACAAAGAAAAAGATAAGTCAAAACAAAGTATTCAAACTAAAATAGAAAAAGAGAGAAAAGCCAGTGCATCTGAGAACCATGGGGCAATGTCAAATGGTCTCAAATATGAGCTTTTGGAATCACAGAATGAAAAAGAAAATAATGAGGAGAAGAAATATTTGATAATTGCTAGAATGTCTCCCAAATAATGAAAAACTTTATATCATAGATCTGAAAAGCTCATAGAACACTCACTAGAATAAAATACTAGGAAGGAAGAAAAGAAGGAAGGAGGAAAAGAGGGAGAGAACCCCTAGACACATCATACTTAAACTATTAAAAACCAAAGATAAAGATGAAATCTAGATGGCAGAGAGGGGGAAAAGACACATTATATACAGAGGAACAGAGGCCAGAATTTAAGCAGATTTTTATCATAAACTTTCTAAGCCTGAAGATGATGGAGTGTCATCTTTGAAAGTGCTGAAAGAGGGGGGGAAATGACCACCCCAGAAATCAGCACCCAGTTACTTTACCACTGGAAAACAAAAAATGTAGACTTTATGGACAGGAAAGAAACAAGAGAATTCATTATCAGTAAACTTTCACTACAAGAAGTTATAAAGGTGGTTCTTTTGGTAGAAAAAATATACCAGACAGAAACTTGGATCTATGCCCACACCTAAAAATGTTGGACATGGTACAAATAAAGGTGAAAATAAAATTTAGTTTTCTTATTTTGGTTACTATAAAAGATAACTGACAAAAGAAGATTTAGTAGCAATGTGTTTTGCATATACAATGTATAAATGTTTATTGAAACCATTTTAATACTTGGTTATTGAGAAAGCCCATCAAAGTTTATCGCCATAAAACCTCAAGATCATTATTTACAATATCACTTATTCAACACCCACCAGACATCCAACAAAAATCATTCAAAGGTTTTAATATTTTTAAAAAATTTTCTAAAATTATGTCTATATTTTCTCTAAAATTTTTTTGTCTAAAAGGAAACTTATTGTGTGAATACTTGTGGATGATTTTTATTGTGGTTCAACTTCTAAGAATGACTTAATTGCTTTTCCCACTCTACCTTTTATGCTTTATAGAAAAAATGGCTAAATTGCCCAATTTGATTCATAACAACAGTCTCCATTTGTTTATCCCAGGCATGTTTCTAATAGTGTTCTCTAAATTTATGGTATTATTTGTCTACCCTCTTCCCCTCTTATCTAAATTCCAGTTCTGCTTTGGGTAAAATTAGATCTTTTTTTTTTTTTTTTTTTTTTTGAGAGAGAGAGAAAGAGAAGAAAAGAGGTGAGAGGGAAAGTCTTTTATTATATCAGGGGAAAATCCTTTTTATTCTATAATTTTTCTTGTTTTGGGCAGAAACAGATATGTTAAAAAACAGGGGTTTTTTTTTTGTTTTGTTTTTTGGGGGTTTTTTTTGCTGCAAAAAGCTTCATTGTTTTCATTTGGTCCACGGCTTGGGAGAGGGCTACAGGTGGTTAAAAAGCTGCCTAGTGGCTGCAAGGAGAGACTCGGGCACAAGCCCTGGCACCCGGGGGATGTCAGAGGGACCCTCTCAATGGCTGCTGGGCTCCAGAGACTTCTAGTCGTGCTCCAGGGTGAGCCTTTCAAAGAGATATTCACCCAGGCCAGCCTGGGGGCCGGAGAGCCTGCGGAGATTAGTCAGATGGTCGCCCATTTGATGAGTTTCACCTCATCTAGGAAGTGATTCTCCAGGAAGTCACAGAGATTGGGGTCTGCACAGGCAGAACTCAGGGCAGCAAGATCCAAAAGACCTGCTTCAGGTTCTTCTCCACAAGCCGGGCGGCTTCCACAGCGTCCAGAGTTTTACCTCACGCATCTTGGGACGGCGCGCGCACGTCCCGGAAGAGGGCGCAGCTGCCACGCTGGTTTTGCGTCCTCAAAAGACGTTCAGCGCCTTCCCGCTTCTCCTCAGCCACCCCGTGGGAGAAGCGGCCCACGCCCTCCAGAGCCGCGGTGGAACTAGAAGCCCAGAGAGAGGTAGGTGTAGAAGGCTCTCAGGTGCTTGCCGACTAGGCGGTTGACGGCGGCCTCCACTTCTGTGGAACAAACTCTGACGAATCTGTGAGCTCATGGTTGGTCGGTAATGAACCAAGTTCAAAATCGGGTGTTGGCTGGCCCCAGGGGCAGAGGGTGGGCAAAAAGATGGCTCCCGACGTTGTGACTGGAAAAAAGGTTGGAGGGTGGTCAGAGGCTGGTAGAAGGGCCGTCCCTGGGTCTGTTCCGTCCAAACGCTGTTGAAGCGAGAGAGGGATCCGGAGGACTGCCGGACGCACTGCCAAAACAGTTCGTATTTTTATATGCATGTTCGTATGTCTTTTTCTGTGCATCTAAATGGACTGTTATGCTTCTAGGTTAAGCCAAACATTTGGTCAGTTTTCATATGTTTCTGTGTTGGAGTGGGCAAAAGAAGTCTGCCACAAAAATTTTGTGGTGCTTAGTAAATATAAATTCGATACTACCAGAAGTGATGTAATGTGGTAGATCAGAAACCCCATCCAACTTAGACCCCAACCGCTTCAACAGAAATCTGCACTTCTCATGCTTTCTGTTTATCTCACAACCCTTCATAGACTTCTCATAACCTACAATGATCTCCATCAAAATAGAAAAACAAAGTTTTTTTTTTTTTAACTCTGTATTTCTGTTTGTGCTCACTGTCATTACTAAACAGTGTATTGAGGATTGTTGTCCTGTTGTGTGTGCGTGTGTTTTTCCTTATATGCAAGACAAAATGAGATTAGTGAAGTGCTGGGATTCTCATTAGCGGAGTGACTTAGCTCACCTTATCCACACTTCAAAGATTTCTGTTGCCTCCACCAGGTAGCAGATCTAAACTTTACAGTAGTCCCCCCTTATCTGTGGGTGATATGTTCCCAAACCTCCAGCTGATGAAACCACAGATAGTATACCAAACCCTATATGCACCATATTTTTCTATACATAGAAACCTATGAAAGTTTAATTTATAAATTAAGCATAGAGATTAACAACTAAAACATAATAAAATAGCACAATTATAATATACTATAATAAAAGTTTTATAATTGTGTTTTCTCTCTCAAATTACTGTACTGTACTCATCCTTCTTCTTGTGATGATGTGAGATGATAAAATGCCTACATGACGAGATGAGGTGAATGACGTAGGCATTGTGACATAGTGTAAAACTACTGTTGACTTTCTGATGGTATGTCAGGAGGATCATCTCCGTCCAGATAATGGTTGACCGTGGGTAACTGAAACCATGGAATGCAAAACCGTGAGAGTGAAACTGTGGACAGGGAAGACTTCTGTACATTTTTTCTTCTCATTACTAGAAAAAGAAAGTCATTTCCAATCCATTTTTAAGACTAGACTCCCAGGGTAAGAAATAATAAGGAAGACTTAAAAGGTCATCTGAAGTTATTTGTGACCAAGTTTATAGCTTTTCTCAATTTTCTCAGTTGTTATTAAATGGTGACTACATTTGTACAACATAGTCATTGTTTATTTTGATCACCACAAAATGTCTGTAAAACATACTTGTAAAATGTAAGTGGGACAATAATTCAACAAATTGTCTCATAAAATTTAATCTGTCTTCTATAATAACAAACATTTTTATTTATTTATTTTCTGAAAGACCCAGCATACCTAATAGATATATACATTTTTGTTTCTAAATATTTTATTTAAAAAGAGAGAGAGGGGAACTCCTGGGTGGCCCAGTCGGTTAAGCGTCTGACTCTTGATTTTGGCTTGCGTCATCGTCTCATGGGTTCGTGAGATCTAGTCCTCTGTTGGACTCTGCACTGACAGTGCACAACCTGCTTACGATTCTCTCTCTCCCTCTCTCTGCCCCATCCCCACTCTCTCTCTCTCAAAATAAATAAATAAACATTGAAAAAAAAAAAAGAAAGAGAGGAGCACAAATTATAAGAGTAAGCCCATGTAATCAATTCTCAGATCAAGAAGTAGAACACTAATCTGTCATTCCAGAACTCCCACTTGTCTCCTTCCTAGTGATTGCTGCCACCAAGGTAACTATTATCCTAATTCACCAAATTATTTTTATAAAATTTTTACTTTTATAAAAATGGAATCAAGCACTGTAAGCCTTTCTGTACCTGACTTCTTTAGTTCATGACCATGTTTGCAAGATTCATTCCTACTGTTTTGCACAGCATGTTTGTTACTTTTTGTGGCAGCATGGTATTTCACTGTATGACTTTATTCATCTATTCAACTACTGATGCTGTCCATCATTTATCCTTATTATACATATACATACATATACATACTTGATACAATGTACAATGCCATATTGAATACAAATGGTGATAGTGGGAGATGTTTACTCATCCATTCCCAAAGTCAGGGGGGAGTTTTCAATATTTCACACTTAAGTATCATTTTTATGACAGTTTTTTATACATACTCTTTATCAGTTTAAGGTAATTCCTTCTCTTTATTAATAATTTCCATTTTTAGGTCAATATTCTTTGTTACAGAAACATTTCTTTTATTCCTAGTTTGCCTAGAAGTTATTTTCCCCCCTGTAGTCTGACATTTTATCAAATGTTTTTCCTGTGTCTGAGACCTATGGTAATGTTCCCTGTTTTGTTCCTGAAATAAGTTATTCATGGTTTCTCTGTTTTTCATTGCTTAGTCTTGCTAGGAGACTATCAATTCATTTCTCTTTCCAAAAAATTAATTTTTTAACATTTATTTTCTATTGCGTATATTTCCTGTTTCATTTATTTTTGTACTTTTATAATTTATTTTCTTTATTATTATTTTTTCTTCTATACTTTTTCTTGAGTTTAATATAGTTTCATCTTCTTACTTCTTGTGATGAATACCTAAACAATTGATTTTCAGATTTTTCAGTTTCTTAATTATGAATTTAAATTATAAATTTCCATCTCAGCACAGTAATAACTAAATGATGTCTCAAAATACTATATTTCGGTTATTTTTCAGCTCAAATATTTTATTAGACACTATGACTCATCTTTTACTCATTAATTATGTAAATATGTTGCTTAATTTCTAGAAATTTAAAGATTTTATATTTATTGTTACTGATTTCTATCTTCATTCCACTATAATCAAATAATATATTTGGATTATTGAAATCCCTTTAGATTTGTTGAGTTTGGCTTTTGGGCTCCAATAGAATTTATTTTTGTAAATGTTCCATATACATTTGCCAAAATTGTGTATTCTATCATCCTTTGGTACATTTTAACATAAAAGTATTTTCATTTTGTTAATTGTGTTGCTCAGAATATCTAGCTTTACTAATTTTCTGGACTTTTTTTTTTAAGAGTTACTAAATTAGATGTGTTAAATTCCCCCTCCTTGAATGCAGATTTGTATATTACTCTTTTTAAATCTGTCCATTTTTAGCTTTATTAGTAGGTCTATACAATGCAATTTTTATACCTTGCCGGTGGGTGAGATATTTTGTTATTATTAAAGATTGCTTTTAAAAATATTTATTTATTTATTTAGAGAGAAGGGTGGGGAAGGGCGGGGTGGGGTGGACAGAGGACCCGAAGCAGACTCTGTGGTGGCAGCAGACAGCCTCATGCAGAGCTCAGACTCATAAACCATGAGATCATGACCCGAGCCAAAGTCAGATGCTTAACCAACTGAGCCACCCAGGTGCCCCAAAGATTGCTTATTATCTTTAGGAATGTTTCTTGCCTTAAAATAGATCTTATCCCATATTAGTGTAGCAAAGTTAGTTTTCTTTTGGTGTTTGTATAGTCTTTCTCATTAGGAGCACATAGTTAGGCTTTTAAAAAATATTTATTTTGGGGGGGGGGAGAGAGCAAGTGTGCAAGTACGCAAGGGAGGGGCAGAGAGAGAGGAGAATTCCTTCTGGAATTTTTTTTCTTCTTCCTGGAAAATTCCCATTAGTATTTATTTTGAGTTTGTTGTTGTCAAATCCCAGTTTTTGTCTGGAAATAGTTTCTCTCTCTCTTTTTTTTTTAAAGAAGATATTCAAAGACTCATGTATTATTTGTTTTTACCTTCATGCATGTGGGAAAAGAAGGGAGTGTCAATTAACGTTTTGTGGCCTGAAAAAGTCACAAACCATAATACATTTTTGAAAACAGTGATGTCAGTGTAAATACTGTTACCAGGATAAAAAGTTATAAAATAGGCCAATCAATCAGAATTACAAATACTTTAGGGACTAAAGGTTATTTTTATAATATGGAACCATTGCTGAAGTTCAGTTATTTTACCAAATTCCTTTGTTAGCATTAACTCTAACATGGAAATTATGAATCAAAATAATAGCTGCAATAAAAGAAGATATGTCTTTGGAGGAGCCAAGATGGTGGAACAGCATGGAAGTTTTGTGTGTCTCACGTCCATGAAATACAGCCAGACCAACATTAAACCATCCTGCACACATAGAAAACTGATCTGAGGATTAAAACAACAATCTGCCCAACCTGAACCACAGAACTCAGCAGGTACATGGTGCAGAGAGGTGAACTGGGGGAGAGAGAAGCTGTGGAGGGCAGGGAGCCACTTTTGAGTGTGGAGGATAGAGACAGGGAGGGGGAGAAGAATAAGGGAAAAGCACCCTCCCCCCCAAAAGCAGCTGGAGATAAAGTAGAAAAGTGGAAAGAGCCACAGGGACTTAACTAAAAGGGGAGAAGGAGAAAGGAGAGGGTTGAAGTTCCATTAAGACTATAAACAGGGGCGGCGCCTGGGTGGAGCAGTCGGTTAAGCGTCTGACTTCAGCCAGGTCACGATCTCGCGGTCCGTGAGTTCGAGCCCCGCGTCAGGCTCTGGGCTGATGGCTCAGAGCCTGGAGCCTGTTTCCGATTCTGTGTCTCCCTCTCTCTCTGCCCCTCCCCCATTCATGCTCTGTCTCTCTCTGTCCCAAAAATAAATAAACGTTGAAAAAAAAAAAAAGACTATAAACAGGGGGACCACAGAGCCTGAAACTCTGCAGCTCGATACGTGGTGGTGGCACTCTGGTGGGAAGGGTGAGTCACCAGGAGCAGAGTGGAGTCCTGAATTCTTCAGGCCACACAGGGAGAGGTGGTTCCCCTGGTGGGAGGACACCTGGTAGAGGCTGTGTGGGTCCCCCAAAAGCAAGGCCCTGGTGGACCCGGAGAACAACCACATTCACTGGTGCTGGAACAATGTCATTAAGGGAGAAGCCTGGTGCCAGATGTGTGTTGTGATTTTCCTTAATCCCTGAAATGCTGCTGCTACACCATTTCATGAACTTTTTCTGGGGGAGGCTGGCACCCGGCCACAGTCTCTGGGCATTGGCAGTGGCACGGTCCAACAGACTTTCCTGGGTAGGTGAGACCCTCCTGTAGAGGGGCAGAACAGATCAAAGCAGTCCCTTGGAAGTAAGGGGTTGGGAAAAACAGCCACACGGGAGACAAAACTCAGGAGGGAGGTGCTGCCTGGGGCTTGGTCACAGACTGTGTAAAAGCAGGGAGTGGACAAAAGCCGGAGACAAAGGACAGGTGCATGATTGCTGACTGGGGAGAACAGAGTGCTGATACTAGAGACTGGGTAGCTGGTTGACTCCATTTTCACCACTCCTGAGCATGTGCATACACACCTACAAGCATCACAACAATCCACCTCAGTAAGCTACGCAGCTCCATCTGTGGAGAACAGAGCCATTACACTAAGCCCTGCCCAACTGGGCCAACCTCGCTCTTCAGGAACACAAGTTTCTCCACCTGCTTAGTTTATCGAGTATAAAGAGCTTCATAATCTGACTTCTAGGGGAAAACAAAGTAATTTCAGTCATATTTCAAACTTTGCTGGTCCATCTATTCAATTTTCTTTCTTTTTAAAATTTTTTTCTCTTTTTTGTTTCTTTTTCTTAAATACAGAAAGAAAAAAAATAATTTTTATTAAAAATATTTTTCTTTAACTTTTTCTATATGTTTTACTTTTGTGTATTTTTTCTCAAATTCTATTTTACTTCCCTCATTTGATTTTTAGTCTACTTCAGTGTATTCATTTTTTCAAATTTTCAAATGATTTCCTTTTTTTCTTTCCCCCTTTTTCTCTAGTCTTTCAAGCCCCTTTCAACACTCAGACCAAAACACACCTAGGATCTAGCATCATTTGTTCAATTTGTGTGAGTGTGTTTGTTCTTAAGATTTTAATTTTAATATTTTTATAATTTTATTTTTTTTACTTCATTAATTCCTTTTCTTCCTTCAAAATGATGAAACGAAGGAATTCACCCCAAAATAAAGAGCAGGAAGAAATGAGAGCCAGGGACTTAACCAACACAGATACAAGCAAGATGTCTGAAACAGAATTTAGAATCACTATAATAAGACTACTAGCTGGAGCCAAAAATAGATTAGAATCCCTTTATGTGGAGATAAAAGAAGTAAAAGCTAGTCAGGATAAAATAAAAATGCTATAACTGAGCTTCAATCTCGAATGGATGCTGCAGTGGCAAGGATGGATGAGGCAGAGCAGAGATTCAGCGATATAGAGGAGAAACTTCTGAAGAATAATGAAGCAGGAAAAAAGAAGGAGATTAAGGCAAAATAGCACAATTTAAGAATCAGAGAAATCAGTCACTCATTAAAAAGGAACAACATCAGAATCATAGGGGTCCCAGAAGAGGAAGAGAGAGAAATAGGAGTAGAAGGCTTATGTGAGCAAATCATAGCAGAAAATTTTCCTAACCTGGGGAAAGACACAGACATCAAAATCCAGGAAGCACAGAGGACCCCCATTAGATTCACCAAAAACCTACCATCAGCAAGGCATATCATAGTCAAATTCACAAAATTCTCAGGCAAGGAGAGAATCATGAAAGCAGCAAGGGAAAAAAAGTCTTAACCTGCAAGGGAAGACAGATCAGGTTTGCAGCAGACCTATCCACAGAAACTTGGCAGGCCAGAAAGGAATGGCAGGATATATTCAATGTGCTGAATCAGAAAAATATGCAGCCAATAATTCTTTATCCAGCAAGGCTGTCATTCAAAATAGAAGGAGAGATAAAAAGTTTACCAGACAGAAAAAAATTAAAGGAGTTTGTGACCACTAAACCAGCCCTGCAAGAAATTTTAAGGGGGACTCTCTGAGGGGAGAAAAGATGAAAACAAACAAACAAAAAATAAATAAAGACCAAAAGCAACAAAGATTGGAAAGGACCAGAGAACACCACCAAAAACTCCAACTCTACAAGCATCATAATGACAGTAAATTCATATCTTACAGTACCCACTCTAAATGTCAATGGACTCAATGCTCCAGTCAAAAGACATAGGGTAACAGAATGGATAAGAAAACAAGATCATCTATTTGCTGTTTATAAGAGACCCACTTTAGACCTAAAGATTGAAAGTAAGGGGATGGAGAACCATCTATCATGCTAATGGTCAACAAAAGAAAGCTGGAGTAGCCCTAGTTATATAAGACAACCTAGACTTTAAAATAAAGACTGTATCAAGAGATGTAGAAGGGCATTATATCATAATCAAGGGGTCTATCCACCAAGAAGACCTAACAATTGTAAACATTTATGCGCCAAACTTGAAAGCACTCAAATATATAAATCAACTAATCAGAAACATAAAGAAACTCATCAATAGTAATACCATAAGAGTAGGACACATCAGCACCCCACTCACAGCAATGGACACATCATCTAATCAAAAAATCAACTAGGAAACAATGGCTTTGAATGACACACTGGACCAGATGGACTTAACAGATATATTCAGAACATTTCATTCTAAAGCAGCAGAATGTACATTCTTCTCCCATGCACATGGAAAATTCTCCAGAATAGACCACATCTGGGACACAAATCAGCCGTAAGCAAGTACAAAAAGATCGAGATCATACCATGCATATTTTCAGACCACAATGCTATGAAACTCAAAGTCAATCACAAGAAAAAATTTGGAAAGGTAACAAATACTTGGAGACTGAAGAACATCCTACTAAAAAATGAATGGGCTAACCAAGAAGTTAAACAGGAAATAAAAAAGTATATGGAAGCCAATGAAAGTGATAACACCACAACCTAAAACGTTTAGAACACAGCAAAAGTGGTCATAAGAGGAAAGTATATAGCCATCCAGGCCTTTCTTTTTTTTTATTTTTATTTTTTTAAATTTTTTTTTCAACGTTTATTTATTTTTGGGACAGAGAGAGACAGAGCATGAACAGGGGAGGGGCAGAGAGAGAGGGAGACACAGAATCGGAAACAGGCTCCAGGCTCTGAGCCATCAGCCCAGAGCCCGACGCGGGGCTCGAACTCACGGACCGCGAGATCGTGACCTGGCTGAAGTCGGACGCTTAACCGACTGCGCCACCCAGGTGCCCCATCCATCCAGGCCTTTCTAATGGAGAAAAGATCTCAGGTACACAACCTAACCTTACACCTTAAAGAGCTGGAAAAAGAACACCAAATAAAACCTGAAACCAGCAGAAAACAGGAAATAATAAAGATTAGAGCAGAAATTAATGCTATAGAAACTAAAAAAAAAAAAAAAAAAAAAAAAAAAAAAAAAAAAA
>NW_024412400.1:46426905-46446905 GCF_014898765.1 Herpailurus yagouaroundi
CAGTTTGATCAAAAAGAAAAAGGAAAGGACCCAAATAAATAAAATCAAGAATGAAAGAGGAGAGATCACAACCAACACAGCAGAAATAAAAACAGTAATAAGAGAATATTAAGAGCAATTATACACCAATAAAATGGGCAATCTGGAAGAAATGGACAAATTCCTAGAAATATATACACTACCAAAACTGAAACAGGAAGAAATAGAATATTTGAACAGACCCTTCACCAGTAAGGAAATCAAATTAGTAATAAAACATCTGCCAAAAAACAAGAGTCCAAGGCCAGATGGCTTTCCAGGGGAATTGTACCAAACATTTAAGGATGAGTTATCATCTCTTCTCTTGAAGCTATTCCAAAAATAGAAATGGAAGGAAAATCCCATACTCTTTCTATGAAGCCAGCATTACCTTGATTCCAAAACCAGACAGAGACCACACTAAAAAGGAGAACTATAGACCAATTTCCCTGATCAACATGGATGCAAAAGTCCTCAACAAGATATTAGCCAACCGGATTCAACAGTACATTAAAAAAATTATTCACCACAACCAAGTGGGATTTATACCTGGGATGCAGGGCTGGTTCAATATCCGCAAAACAATTAACACGATTCATCACATCAATAAAAGAAAGGACAAGAACCATATGATCCTCTCAATAGATGCAGAGAAAGCATTTGACAAAATACAGCATCCTTTCTTGATAAAAACCCTCAAGAAAGTAGGGATAGAGTGATCATACCCCAAGATCATAAAAGGCATATACAAAAGACCCAACACTAATATCATCCTCAATGGGGGAAAACTGAGAACTTTCCCCCTAAGGTCAGGAACAAGACGGGGATGTCCACTCTTGCCACTGTTATTCAACGTAGTATTGGAAGTCTTAGCCTCGGGAGTCAGACAACACAAAGAAATAGAAGGCATCCAAATTGGCCAGGACCAGGTCAAACTTTCACTCTTTGCAGATGACATGATACTCTATGTGGAAAACCCAAAAGATTCCACCAAAAAACTGCTAGAACTGATTCATGGATTCAACAAAGTTGCAGGATATAAAATCAATGCACAGAAATTGGTTGCATTCCTCTTCACCAACAATGCAGCAACAGAAAGAGAAATCAAGGAATCGATCCCATTTACATTTGCACAAAAAAGGTGAAAAATCTATACACTGAAAACTATAGAAAGTTTATGAAAGAAATCGAAGAAGACACAAAAAAATGGAAAAAAATTCCATGCTCCTGGATAGGAAGAACACATATTGTTAAAAACGTTGATACTACCCAAAGCAATCTACATATTCAATGCTATTCCTATAAAATAACACCAGGATTGTTCACAGAGCTAGAACAAATAATCCTAAAATTTGTATGGAACCAGAAAAGACCCTGAATAGCCAAAGCAATCTTGAAAAAGAAAACCAAAGCTGGAGGCATCACAATCCCGGACTTCAAGTTATACTACAAAGTTGTAATCATCAAGACAGTATGGTACTGGCACAAAAACAGGCACTCAGGTCAGTGGAACAGAATAGAGAACCCAGAAATGGACCCACAAATGTATGGCAACTAATCTTTGACAAAGCACGAAAGAATATCCAATGGAATAAAAACAGTTTCTTCAGCAAGTGGTGCTGGGAAAACTGGACAGTGACATGTAGAAGAATGAACCTGACCACTGTCTTACACCATACACAAAAATAAACTCAAAATGGATGAAAGACCTAAATGTAAGACAGGAAACCATCAAAATCCTCGAGGAGAAAGCAGGCTAAAACCTCTTTGATCTTGCCTGCAGCAACTTTTTACTCAACACATCTCTGGAAGCAAGGGAAACAAAAGCAAAAATGAACTACTGGGACCTGATCAAAATAAAAAGCTTCTACACAGCGAAGGAAACAATCAGCAAAACTAAAAGGCAACCAACAGAATGGGAGAAGATATTTACAAATGACATTTCAGACAAAGCGTTAGTATCCAAAATCTGTAAGAACTTAATGGAACTCAACACCCAAAAACCAAATAATCCAGTGAAGAAATGGGCAAAAGACATGAATAGGCACTTCTCCAGAGAAGACATCCAGATGGCCAACCAACACGTGAAAAAATGCTCAACATCACTCATCATCAGGGAAATACAAATCAAAACCACAATGAGATACCACCTTCCACCTGTCAGAAAGGCTAACATTAACAACTTAGGCAACAACAGATGTTGGTGAGGATGAGGATAAAGAGGATCTCTTTTGCGTTGTTGGTGGCAATGCAAGCTGGTGCAGCCAGTCTGGAAAATAGTATGGATGTTCCTCAAAAAATTAAAACTAGAACCACAGTAGGACCCAGCAACTGCACTACTAGGTATTTATCCAAAGGATACAGGTATGCTGTTTTGAAGGGGCACATGCACCCCAATGTTTAGAGCAGCACTATCAACAATCGCCAAAGAATGGAGAGAGCCCAAATGTCCATTGGTGGATGAATGGATAAAGAAGATGTGGTATATATATATATATACAATGTAGTATTACTCGACCATCAAAAAGAATGAAGTCTTGCCATTTGCAACTATGTGGATGGAACTGGAAGGTATTATGCTAAGCAAAATTAGTCAGAGAAACACAAATATCAGATGACTTCACTCATGTGAGGACTTTAAGACACAGAACAGATGAACATAAGGGAAGGAAAGCAAACATAATATAAAAACAAGAAGGGGTACAGAACATAAGAGACTCAAATATGGAGAACAAACAGAGGGTTACTGGAGGGGTTGTGGGAGGGGGGATGGACTAAATGGGTAAGGGGCATTAAGGAATCTATTCCTGAAATCATTGTTGTACTATATGCTAATTAATTTGGATGTAAATTAAAGAAATAAAATTAAAAAATAAAAGAAGATACATCTTAAAATTTTTTTTAATGTTTTTTTTCATTTTTGAGAGACAGAGACAGAGCGTGAGTGGGGCGGGGCAGAGAGAGAGAGACAGACAGAATCTGAAACAGTCTTTAGGCCCTGAGCTGTCAGCACAGAGCGCCATGCGGGGCTGGAACCCATAAACTGTGAGATCATGACCTGAGCCAAAGTTGGATGCTTAACTGACTGAGCCACTCAGATGCCCCTGTCCTTTTTTTTAAAAAAAAATCTTGTTGGTATTTCTTCATAAATATTAGAAAGGTCTATAATTTCAAGGCCAAGTGCTATCATTTTACTAACTAGTACCAAGAGGTATTAAAGCTTGTCTGAGGAAAAAAAACTAACAACAGCAAAACAAAACAAAACAACAACAACAACAACACAAAAAACCAAAAAAAAAAAAAAAACTCAAAACAAAAAACTTTAGTATTATAACCAGGAGAATATGGAACATGTAATTAGATAAGAAATATGACATAATCAGGGCCAATGAAACATTAGGATAAGCCTGCTGTTAGCATTTTGGGAAAAGTTTCTCTTCAGACTATTCTTTATTTCCTCTTGAAATTGTCATGCTTGCTTACAGCTTTTATAATGACCTTGATGTCTTGCTAAGTTGACACTGATGATTTCCTTGTGGAAAGATGCAAAATGTCTCAGTCCTTGGTAACACCGTTGAGGTGCTTAACTGACCAGCATGAACACAGCCCTACCTATTAGACAAATCAAAGGTGAAATAAAAGATATCCTTATTCCTTAAAGCCAACTTGAAGAAGTTCTGTTACTGGTGCAAATAACCTAAGGGAAAGGTAAACAAACAAACAACAAACAAACAAACAAACAAAAAGAAGTAAGCCCAGTGAAACTTTTGGCAAAGGGAATGAGATAACATTTGAATAAATCAGGCCCTATTCTTTCTGAACATGGGTTCAGTGTGCACTGTGGTAATTGAAAGGTAGGGATGGTTAACTGAATTCAAATGATTCAATTCATCGGGAAGGAAGACAGTGTGAACATACACCTAAGTCCTACTCTATATCCTATTTTACAGTATTTGTTTTAGTAAGAAAAATAGTTGGGGGGATTTGTTTTAACAGTATGTTTGAATAGGAAAAGCTCATGACTTCTGAGAATTCATTCATTAATTCAGTATCCATGGAGCCACTCTGTGTCCTAGACACTGAGGTTATAAAAAGATGAATTAAAAATTCCTGCATTCAAAAAGCTCCAGATCTACATTTAGGATAAGATTTTAGTCAGAATCTTCTCCTAAGCCATAAATAAGGAATTCACCTCTGAAAGCCATACTGCTTTTGTGGTTGCAGGGGATTAACATTATCCTGTTTTATGAATTGATATGTAAATTTAAATTTTTGTTGAAAATGTGTAAATTTTCGCATGGATTGAACTAAAGTGATGCTTTAGTTACTTAAAAAAGAGTAGTTAACTTTCACTACTTGCAGTGCTTGAATGGATAATTTGTTTTCTGGTGTCCAATGAGATTTTTTGCCTAGATTTTATTGCTTATATAGGATTAGAGTTTATTTTCACTCTGACACTTTATGAATTATTTTTCTTAACATTTGCCAAAACTCCCATGGCAGCATATTGGCCAAAACAAATTTCACCCTTTAAAGACATAAGTTCAAAAGTCCCAGAAACACTAATGAATTATAGTGTGATGTGAAATAGACAAATAGTTAATATAAACTAAATTTTGGGATTCCAGCAGTTGAGGATTTGGGGCTTCATAATGTAGCAGCTATTTTCAGTGTTTTAGTTCGATGCCTGTGTCAGAGACAGATAAACAAAGGGAACTCATCTGAGCATATAAAAGTATGTTCTAGGATTTTTGAACTCTTTTCTATGTGTCTCTATCATGATAATGTTTCCTGTTCTGGTCCTGAATGTCCGGGAAAAGGTCACTGGGGATTATTGAGAAGAAGGTGCTGCAGTGCTCTTCCCTATGTCCTAAAGTCCCTTTGTCTGGTTTTCTCCCATTCCTCAATTCCAGATGTTTCCTGGCATAGTGGATACTTTTTCGTCATTTTTTCCCCTTATAGCAATACCCTTCTGTCCTCTTGGGGGTTTACATGTTGTTCAGAGAATCTCATAAAAATCACAAAATGTATATTTTCTATATAATTTTAGGAGCACTCAGTTATGAATCCCTATTACAAGATTATAGCTCAGTTTCTGATATGGTGTACACATTTATGGCAAGTAGGACTTACTGTAAATTAAGTAAATAATCTATACATTTAGTAAATATTTATTGAGGACCTATATGCACTGGTCTCATTGCTAGGAATACTGTGTGCAGGAAGATAAACTTCCTGCCATCATGGGGCTAACATCCTGGTGAAAATGCAGATAAAATAAAGGAATATCTAATATTATATCAGGTAAGGGCAATGAAGAAATAAAAAAGTTGGGTAAGGGGATAGACAGTGACAGGGCATACTATGAACAAAAGCATGTCAAAATAAAATAAATACAAAATAGGAGTTTCCATAAAGACTTTAAATTGTTATTTCTATATTTTATTATAATTTATTCATATTATCAATGTTATTGGAAATATAAAATGCAAGATTCATAACAAAACCTTTCACGAAGTTTCTTTGTATAGTTACTTAAATAAATTGATTTTAAAATGATGTGTAAAATTAACATTTTCTGTGGAGAAATCAGAAGTAATCAAAAATAATTTTGTTAGATTTTATTCAGTAACATTTCATGGAAAATCAAGGGGTTTTGCTAAAAGTGTTGTTAGCTTACTGTTTTTTATTTGTTTGTTTTTTGCTCCTGTAGACTTAGTAACCATTTAAAAGCTGGAAGAAACCTGGTTTCCACAAATGGAACCAAATGGAAATGGCAGAAGAAGCATATTATCTTCCCACAGCTCTTCTGAGAAAGGCAATGAAGTTAGGCTTTATTTAATACAGATGTACCATTGCTAATTTTCTTTCTGAGGATGGACTTGACAGTGGCCTTCTAGGCATACATACACAGATGTGTAACATATAATATATTCAACCCAGCTGACCACAGAACCCTTGTGTTGCTTTTAGAAGTGGCAGAAATGTTGAGGAATTCATATTAAACTTTCCACAGTAAAAATCTCCACTGCTGTTTTGGCCACAGAAGAAAGATTTGCAACTACATTTTTGCCTGCAACTTCAGGCAGTGGGTTGCGCTTTCTAATTATTGCACAGTTTCTGAAATATTACAAAATGTTTCACATTTTCATGTCTTCTGAGTTGGAAAAAATATTTTTTGGTGGGAAAACTACTAACTAAGCCATTGCCAAAAATGATGGAAGTAAACCTTAAAGGACTCTGTAGGGTGATTTGAACTTCCAGTTACTAAAATAAATGGCTATTTATTTTATGGACCACTTATTCCTTTATCAATTAATCTAAAGGAAGATGACTTTCTTTTTCAATCATGGCAAGGAGTATATGCTTTTAAAACTTCTGATGCATTATTTTTAATGTCCTCAATGATGACTAACATTTTCCCTTTGACAAAAGATACATATATATATTTCAAAGAAACATCCAAAAATTATTGGAAGCTGATTTGGGAAAGAGGATAAGAGATTGGGTTGGATATTTTTTCTCTTTTTATAAAAACCAGAAGTTGAAAAATAAAGTGACTGACTTTCCAGTGCAGCTGGGGTCATGGTTACCAGGGAAGAACCCTGGAAATATACAGCATTATTGGAATACTCCCTAAGGAAAAACTTTGAAAGATGACATTCAGTGAAGTGCCAACATTTCTTTATATATCACAATTACACCTCCAGTAAAGGAAGATAATATGAAATAATGTAAATTTATTATGGCACCACAGGGAAAAATGTGAGAATAGAGGCAGTATTCCTAACCAGAATGTTAGGAAAAGCAACATGGCAGAGATGGCTCAGTTTTTGCTCTTGAAGAATGAGTAAGATTCGGATGTATAGTAAAGGAAGTGAATTCCAGCCCATGGATGGAAACGGAAGCAGGGAAATGCAAGGGATATGTGTGAGATAGGAAGTAGGTCAATGTGACTGAAGTAATGTTTTCATGTAGAAAAAGAGATAGGCAAGGTGTGTATTGAAGCTGTTGACTTTAAGTGCCAGGCACTCAAGGAGTTCTGATTTATATTATGCTAGTGGAGAATCACTGGAAGTTTGTGTGAAGAGTCATGGTATGGAGAAAATAGGACATGAGGAAGATTCATCTGGTAGCAGAGTGCATTGAAGAGAGAGGGGACTGGAGAGAAGGAAGTTAGACATAGGCTGTAATGGCAGAATAGATGTGATAAGAATCTGCATTGTGATGTCATCTTGTGCTGTTGAGTGGGAAAACATGATGAAAATATACATTTCTTACCCTCAAAATGTAAGAACATTCAGCTAAAGCAAATATACATGTTGGAGTAATGCATCGGGAAATATACATTACCTCACTAGTTTTTTCCTTGACTTACTTATGGAGTGGGAAAACATTAATTCTGCTGTCAGGCAGTAACAACAAAGATTTTTAAAAATCTGAATGTCTCAGTATGCCACAAATATCCTTTTTAAAAATCCATTAAGATTTCATATTGTATTTCACTATTGAAGGTCACCTTTTTTTAAGATATAAAGATAGATCCTTAACTAGTACTTCTTACTTGGTGCAAGGCACCATGTTCAAAGCTGTGAAGTAGCAAAAGGGAATCATAAGTAGAAATTGCCTTTAGAGAATTGACAGTCTAGAAGGGGAGATGACATACATTTGGATGTGGAGAATTCAAGGGCTAAGGAGAGATTATATTTAGCTATTAAGGGAACATTTGTTGGAGAAATGGCTCTTGTGTCTGGCCTGGAAGAATGTGTAAGATCAGGAGAAGGGAAAAATTTTGCTCTTCATTCTTTTTTATAAACTGGTGAAAAATGTAAAAATTCTGGAAATATTTTGGTAGAAAAAAACCCACCTTTTTTTGGCTTGTACAAAAATATCATTCCCTTACATTAGGAATACTGTTTTAAGATAAAAATTTAATAAATTTTTTAAAATTTTCTTTTTTTGAACGTTTATTTATTTTTGGGACAGAGAGAGACAGAGCATGAACGGGGGAGGGGCAGAGAGAGAGGGAGACACAGAATTGGAAACAGGCTCCAGGCTCTGAGCCATTAGCCCAGAGCCTGACGCGGGGCTCAAACTCACGGACCACGAGATCGTGACCTGGCTGAAGTCGGACACTTAACCGACTGCGCCACCCAGGCGCCCCAAAAATTTAATAAATTTTTAAATATTGTTTGTATTGCCAAGAGAAGAAGGAATTAAAGGTCTCCTAAAATATAAAGGATTAGTGAAATAATATAGTTCCTAAGGTGGTAACAGGGGGCTAAAGTAGTATTTATTTTGTGAATTTTGTGAGATTAAATTATACACACATACGTAAAGGGCTTGGATTTTATCTTACTCTACTTAAAAGCTAATAAGTTACACTGTTAATGTTCCATGGATGATGGCAAAACATGTGAGACTCTTGGGTCAGAGACAAAGGGCATTACTACTGGTGGGGCAGTAAGCTGTATAAGCATCAGGTTTGCATCAGGTCTCCTGTCTGCATCCCAGGGCGGGGATGATCCAGTTAGATTTTAAGCACACAGTAGGTTTGTGTTGCACGTCGGAACCCTAAGCTTGGGGAATACACCTCTTTTATAGCAGGCAGTAAGTGGGCCTGCCTTGTGGTCTCAGTGGGAGACGTTCCCTCATTCTTCAGGGTTACTTTCAGCCAAATGCAATCCTGAGAAATGGCTTAGGTTAGTTCTGGTAGTGCTTAACTGCTTTGGGTCCTTTGGTCAACGTGACAGAAGTTTAAGCATGCTGTCAACATTTATTAAATAACTCAAAGTGTAGTAAGTAGAATATAAAAATGATCCTAATTGATGTTATCATGTTTTTTTTTCAGAGTAACATGCTTTTATTTTACCATCACGTATATAAGGAAAAAGAAATATGCCAGCGGTATACTTCCAGTTTGACAGAGTAATCTCATAAGTATTTATGCTATATAGGAAAAGAGACACACGACTTACTAAGTTGTTTCCAGGGCAAATTATCAAGTAAGACACTTAAGCCACACATTTTTTATAGGCTCTTTTTCTATAAAGACAACAATTTTAAGTCTTCAGAATTGGACACGACCAAGTTATTCAAATTATGTTTCTAAGGATACAGTTTTAATAGAAACAATAATAAGTTGACAATCTTTGTGAATATTCATTTAAGTCTCTGTATCGTATAGGAAAGTAAGATTGTTATTTTTTCCAAATGTTCCTAATTAAAAGGAAAAGAAAGCCTGTACAGTTCAATTTTCCCAGTAAGAAAAATCAGAAAATAACAGTATTTAACTAAATAGTGAAATAAAGGACATGGTACTAATCTTCTGCATTAAATGAAATAAAAACAAGAAAAGGCACCCATTTTGGGTGGTGAGGCTTCATTTATACACAGCAAATTTTGTCTGGGGTTTTTTTTCTTTTGAATATTATAATTCTTAGGACTTTAGATTTTTGGACTCTTCACAAATGCACATATGTAGAAATTAAGAAATCATCAAAAATGTTTTTTGACTAGAGTAGGACAGATTTCCAACAGATATTTGGAAAGGAAAAGAAAGTCAGGGACCACTTAGGAAGGGAGTAAGGCAAAGAGAAAATAATAGCACATGCATTGGTAAAGGAATAATTTTGGAATGTTGAGTGTTTCAGCCGTTAAATATTGGAAAGAAATAATATTTGGGAGATTACTGACAGAAAAGTCAACTCAAAGTTAAGAACTGTAATTTAAGAACACAATTTTTTGGAAAAACTTGATTAATTTTCATTTTTTTTTAAAGTTTATTTATTTTGTGAGAAGAGAGACACCATGAGCAGGGAGGGGCAGAGAGAGAGGGAGAGAGAAAGATTCTCAAGCAGGCCCCAAACTTTCAGCTCAGAGCCCGATGCAGGGCTCGAACACATGAACCAGATCATGACCTGAGCCGAAATCAAGAATCTGAGGCTTAACTGACTGAACCACCCAAGTGCCCCTAGAACTTGATTTTTTTTAAGGAGATTTTAAGGGTAAAAAGAAAGTGTATTTGTACAAACTTGGATTAAAAATGATAACATTAGCAACAAATAGAAGTTCTCGTTAGATTTAATTTCAGGAAACAAAATTGAGGAATGGGCAGAGAGAGTTAAGATGGCAGGTTAGAAGAAGCTGTTTTATAGCAGGCCAGTCCACAACTGTATCAGTGACACTTTGCCTCCAGTCAACTTTCCGATTTCAGTTCTTTCTTTCAGTTAAATTTAAGTGGTCTATATGTGGTCTGTACCACAGTACATTTTGAATTGACTCATCATTAATAATACTATTTGGAAGCCTCGTACTGGAACTCAAAATCTAGAGAAACGTACCCCAGATTTAGAGTTTGTTTTGCTGGCTGAATTACAGGAGATAGTCTATGAATGTGACATCATAGAGATTCTTTTCTAAGGAACTGTGATATTTGTGGAATTGAGTTTCTAAGAATGCATTACATAACTGAGTAAAAAACTCCCTACTCCCTTTACTGTTTTCATTTACACTTGGGGTATATACTGAGCACCAACCCAGAGAACTGAACATGAAAACCAAGCTTGCAGTTACAACCATGGTTCCATGGGTTCTACTCAATACTCACACTTTCTTACAGTTTTCTTTTCAATTCCATTCTGTTTTGTTTAGCTGAGCCATGAGGGAAAATTAGCTTGCTATCATCAACTTATAAATCAATAGGCAAGACAATGTTTTTATTGGAACGGGCCTGTGATCAAATATCCATTTGCTGGGTACCTAGTAGTCCCTTGGAAAGATGCTTCTTTTTAAAAAAATTTCTTTCTTTCTTCCTGTCTTTCCTTCTTTCCTTTCCTTCCTTTCTTTCTTTCCTTTCTTCCTTTCTTTGTTTCTTCTTTAAAGAGCATGAGTGGGGGAGGGACAGAGAGAGTGACAAACCAAAATGTTTCCCATACTAAATAGATGCTAAACAAAGATTTTATAGAGTCTGTGTATGTGTGTGTGAGTGTGTGTTTCTGTGCACACTCATGTGCACTTTGGCCTTACTAAAATTGCCCAAGCATTTTTTATGTATCTATATCCTCTCCCACACAGACATCTTAAAAGACATGTTCTTTCTATTTTCCTATTTTTAAAAATTGAAGTATAGTTAACATACAATGTTGTATTGGTTTCAGGTGTACAACATAGTGATTCAACAAAAATTGTACATTATGCTATGGTCACCACAATAGGTGTAGTTACCATCTGTTACCATAACAAGCTATTACAATATTATTGTACACTATGCTGTACTTTTCATCCTCATAATGTATTTTTAACTGGAAGTTTGTAACTCTTAATCCCCTTTACCTGTTTTTCCCATCCCTCCAAACACCTCCCCACTGGCAACTACCAGCTTGTTCTCTGTATTTATGAGTGTGGGTTTTTTTATTCGTTGCTTTTCTTTTTAGATTATATATATGAGTGAAATCATTTGGTATTTTCCTTTCTCTGATTTGTTTCACCTAGCATAATACCCTCTAGGTCCATCTATGCTGTCCCAAATGGCAAGATCTCATTCTTTTTTATGACTAATACTCCATTGTGTATATATACCACATCTTTATCCATTCATCTATTGATGGACACTTGGGTTGCTTCTATATCATGGCTATTGTAAATAATGATGCAATAAACATAGGGGTGCATATATCTTTTCAAATTAGTGTTTTCATTTTATTTGTATAAATATTCAGTAGTGGAATTACTGGATCATAGGGTATTTCTATTGTTAAATTTTTTGATGAAGCTCCATACTGTTTTTTACAGTGGTTGTACCAATTTACATTCCTGCTAACAGTGCACGAGGGTTTCCTTTTCTCCACATTCTTGCCATCCCTTCTTATTTCTTGTCTTTTTGATACTAGCTCTTCTGCTAGGTATAAGGTGGTATCTCACTGTGGTTTAGATTTGCATTTCCCTGGTGATTAGTGATGTTGAGCATGTTATGTGTCTGTTGGTCATTTGTATGTATTCTTTAGAAAGGTTGTCTATTTAGATCCTCCATCCATTCTTTAATCAGATTATCCTCCTTTTTTCTTGTTGTAAGTTGTAGAAATTCTTTATATATTTTGGATATTAGCCGTTTATTGGATATATCATTTGCAAATGTTTTCTCCAAGTCAGTAGGCTGTCTTTGTGTTTCATTGATGGTTTCCTTCACTGTGCAGAAGCTTCTTATTTTGGTGTAGTCCCAAGAGTTTATTTTTGCTTTTATTTTGCTTTTATTTTCCTTGCAGGAGGAGACATAGCTAAAAAAATTTTTTTTGTGGTCAATGTCAAAGAAATTACTGTCTATGTTTTTTTCTAGGAGTTTTACAGTTTCAGGTCTCACATTTATTTTTTTATTTTTATTTTAACATTTATTCATTTTTTGAGAGAGAGAGAGACAGAGAGGGACAGAGCATGAGCAGGGGAGGGGCAGAGAGAGAGAGGGAGACACAGAATCCAAAGCAAACTCCAGGATCTGAACCAACAGCACAGAGCCTGACATGGGGCTCGAACTCACAAACTGTGAGATCATGACCTGAGCTGAAGTTGGATGCTTAGCCAACTGAGCCACCCAGGCGCCCCTCAGGTCTCACATTTAGATCTTTAGTCAATTTTGAGTTTATTTTTATGTATGATATAAGAAAGTGGCCCAGTTTCATTCTTTTGCATGTAGCTTTCCAGAAAAGACATGTTCTTTCTATTTACAATCCCAAGGGTACTTTCTGATGCACTCCTCACTCAGGCCACAGATGTCTAGACCAGAATTAGACAAGAGACCCAATTTATGCTGATCATATTTTTTTCCCAAGAATGTCAACAGGGTCATAGCAGCTGACAGTGAGATTATGTCAGTTACATAAACTAAATGAACATATTAGAGTAAGCACTGATGTAAATGCCATAGTGATTCAAAACAATGATAGGCAAACTAAAGTGGCTGTGGGAGTTTGAAACCATGAGTAAGGTTTGAAACCTTGTAGAAAGGTGGGTGATATGATCAACTCTCACATATTTAATGGTAAAGACTGAACTTGCAAATTCAACCAATAGTAAGTTTTTGTGCAATCCCAGGCAAGTTATGTAGTTTGTCCAAGTTTCTGGGGTTTTTTTGTTTGTTTTTTTGTTTGTTTGTTTTCAGTAAAATAAATGAGTTAAAACTAGGCATCTCTATGGTTCCTTTATATTGTTAATTTTTCCCTCTAATGACACAACTCTCTCTGGTATAAATGATTTCAGAAATAGGGGTCTTCCAGGGGGCGCCTGGGTGTCTCAGTTGGTTAAGTGGCCAACTTCGGCTCAGGTCATGATCTCATGGTCCGTGAGTTCGAGCCCTGCGTCGGGCTCTGTGCTGACAGCTCAGAGCCTGGAGCCTGTTTCAGATTCTGTGTCTCCCTCTCTCTGACCCCTGTTCATGCTCTGTCTCTCCCTGTCTCAAAAATAAATAAAACGTTAAAAAAAATTAAAAAAAAAAAAAGAAATAGGGGTCTTCCTTAGGAACCAGTAGCAAAATGGACTATTGACCTCATTTTACCTTCGTTAATTCATTTGACAAGTATCATCTTTAGGCACCACCGTGTAGGTGTTACAGACACAATGAGAATGAATACAGATTCTGCCTTTGTGGACCTTATGATGAGACACGTTGCTCAAATTATCAAATTACTTTAGTAATTTCTATGAAGAATACACAGAGCCAGGACAGCATCTAACAAGCGGCTTGGCTGCTCTGGGGTGAGGTCAGAGGTGACATCCCTGAGGAAGTAATGTGTTAACTCAGAGAGGTGAAGGATCATTAAGTAAAGATTAAAAAGAAGAATATTCAAGGCATGAAGTCCAGCTTGGCAAACGCTATGAAACTCCTTAGTAGTCATTATCAGAAAATATACTTGATGCCCTGCGTTTGGAGTAGATTGTATAGAACTATTGAAATACTTAAGTTTAAACTCCCTTGCAAGTATTGTACATATGTATGAGCAAATTCTCACCATGGCTTGCTGGCCTTTGGGACTATGCTTATGAACAAGTTTCAGCCTTTAGCTACAATAGTGCTACAAAAGTCTAGGCATCTTAGTCAAAAGGGAGAACTCTTCACGGAACATGACATGCTAGTACTGAAGGGGTTGCCGAATTTTTTGACCCAAAAATACAAGTTTGGGACATTATTAACACCACAGGTGTTAAGTGGGTTGATGTGGGGCTCTTTTATATTGATCATCAAAATTGCTTTTTAATGGATGAAAACTTAGCTTAACAAATGACTGGGTTCCTTTGATGTTCTAGCATATTCTAAGGACTAGGGATAGATAAATTAGGCATAAGAAAGGTAGGAGATATTTAATGCTGATAAATATTATAACCTGCTATCTATTCGAGATTGGAAATGTGAGCAAACTTCAGCAGTGGTAGAATGGTTGTTCTGCTACAGGTAGGGTGAGTGGAAGAGCAGCCAGCTTCCCAGATGGGGTGAATGTTGACCAGAGTTCGCTGAATTTCTGGAGCCCATAAGGTAGAAAAGAAAGGGAAAACTACAGCCAATGGGCCAAGTCCAGCTTACTACCGCTTTTGTTAGGCCTAACAAGAAGAAGAAGAAATATTTAACAGATAAATGTTTTCAATCAACTTGAGGATCGAGAACATTGATCTTGAACCCCAATTGTTCTCTTCCCAAAAGAATTCTATTCTCCCCATTGGTAGACCTATGTTATAATTTTTTCAATTATATTTTTAATTTTGTCATAGAAAATTTCTAGAAATTTGTTTTCTTTTCTGCTATATGAGCACATAGATAATATCCTCCATTTTCCCTCTTGGTCCACAAACTCTAAAATATTTACTCTGTGCCTCTTTACAGAATAAGCTGGCCAGCCTCTGACTAGCCAAGAGATAATAAGGATATCATGAAAGGAGGAAAAATGGACCAGGCAGGACCATCTGGTATGAGTGGCTGTAAGGGTATTAATTTTCTGATCATATGTTGGCTGATTTGGAAAACACAGGAGTGTAATAAATGTTTTTTGCTGTGTAGAAAAAAACAGTAAGTTGTAGTATCATGAAGTTGCAATTTAAGGTCAATAATATGCATTTTTAAAAGCTCTATACCATTTTTAGCAATTTTGAAGCAGGTAAATAGAACTCCATAAATGTTGGTTATTTTTTATGTACCTTCATGTAGATAAGGACATAATTTCTTACATTTTTTAAACACTGTTTTAAAAAAATACAATAGTGTAAATGTTTTTTTTTTTTTTAATCCCAGCAATATAAAAAGACACATGGTAAAGAGTGAATTTCCATTTCACTTTAGTCTCCTAGTCCCTCAGTCTGACAGTCCTCTCCAGAGGCAATTAATTTTGCCACTTTCTTATACTTCATTCATATCTACTATGTATGTGTATACAGCTCCAGTTTCTTTTATGCACATTCTAGTTAATATACTGTATCTTCCTTCATCACTTAATATAACTTGTAGTTGGTTTCATATCACTTTCTATCATTCTCCCCATTAATAGCTACAGAGAATTCCAATAGGTGAGTGCTATGATGAATTACTGTGTACATACATCTGTACACATGTATTTATGGATTTCTATATGAAAGTTTTCTAGAAATGGAATTTCAGAGCAAAGGATATTTGTATTTCAAATTGACAAATATTGTCAACTTGACTCTTAAAAGTAGAACTAATTTATACTATCACCAGTTATATATCATAGCGTATGTTTTTTTATCTCTTTGTCAAAATAGTGTAATCAACTTTTAAATCTTTGCCAGACTGATAGATGAAAAACAAGGCATTGGCTTGTAATGTTGCCATATATTTCTCATATTATCATGAAGTTGAACATCTTTTCCTATGTTTAAAGGTCATTTCCTTCTCTTTGAACTGTCTGTTCATATTCTTGGCTCATTCTTCTATTGGGATCATGTTCTATTTTAAAAATAAAATGATTCTTGAAAGTACTATGTCAAGGAAAGAAACCTATTCAAGCCAAATTTTGTAGATGGAAAAAAAGCCTTATTGTTGAAGGCTTCAATTACTTTAGCAGAATATGAGAATTTTTCCCCACTTAGCTTCCATTTACACTACATCCTGTGAGAGAGTCACACAAATTTGTATGATCTGATCAATATTTTTTGTCACCTAGTCTCACTATTACATAATCAATTATTGACCCAAAGTCTAAATTGACAACTTGAGAAATACAGATCCAGAGTAGAAGAAAAAGTAAAGTGAAATACTTTTTTGTGTAACAGAGCTAGTTCCCAGAAGACTGGAATAGTAATCAAAAGAGATGAAAAAACTAGCCAATTTTAATTTACACAGAATAGCTGAAAATTATGTAAAAAAGTACACTTAAGAATGGAATTCAGAATTAAAACACACACACACACAGACACACACACTTTTATTTGAGTAAATTTTTATGGCAAGTTTCAGATTGTCCTGAGAAAACACGCTTACCAAGAACATGTTTTATAGGAGACAGAAATTAATGACCAGATTGCTTTTCTTGGGACCAGTGTTCTTTGCCTACATATAAAATTTCATGAGGTTTAACACACAGGCTAAAATCCAAAGTAAAGTTCCTCAGAGGTGTGAGTCTCAGCTCAGCACTTTTGTGCTCCTTTCTGTCAACAAGAAACATGCATGTGGGTAGACACAACCAGCAATGGACACCCAGGAACATGAGAATATCGAACAAAATGAGCTCTAGATTCTGTGCTTTTATGAGGAGGACCCTTAAAGGAGCTCAGTCCAAACTCCGACATATGTTCCTTTGGGGGCAATTAGCCACTGTCTTCAGAAACTTTCTTCCTACAGAGAAAGTTGACCAAATGGTCTCTCAGGTTCCTTTCTTGAGGGATCCAGGATCTCAAACAAATGTCATAGCTCAAGGAATATTGCTATAAATCAAGTTAAAGCCCTGGCAAGAATTTCCTACTTTTATTAGTGATATTTAACTAGCAATCCTTAAAAATGAAAACAAAACTGGAAGCAGCTTAGAGGCACATTTATTGTGACTTTTCTGGCTGAGACAAGGCTATCTTGTGAATTCCTTTCAATGTTTTTCATTAGGAATAAGACTGGTTATTATGAGGGTTTTTTTTTTCATAAAAAGAATACTTGATATCATTTACTACATATGGAGAATTTATTGAATTGAAAAATCCCTGTATGCATTAAATTTTTAAAATATCTTTTTAAGGTCTTTTGATAGTTTATTCAGTACTTGATGCTCCTATAAATTTTGGCTTCAATGCACAACTTGATTTCCTGTGCTTAATCATTGTATGCAGACTCTAAGAAGTTAAACTTACCCTTGGAAAATTGCTATTCCAAATGGCCCAATGCTACATGTGTGGCTTTTGGAACACTTTCTCAACCAGCTGTAGACAACGGTGAAATTCTAACACTTTAGCGTTCAAATAAGAGATTGATTGTAGTTGGCCTATCACATTCATGCCATTGGCTTATCATCTCCTTTCTCCTCTTTCCATTTCTTAACCCCCCTACTTCATCCTTTATCAGCCTCTGATCTGCTTCCTGACTTCCTGAACCCAGGTAGTCTCCTGCCACCCTCCTGCATAGCTCTTGTGTTCCCCACACATCTTCACATTCTATTTCCCCCTGTCTTTGCTCTTTTGAGTGACCAAGAGCCTTTCTGAACATTCTTGGGACAGCATCCTGAGATAACTAAAGGGAGTTGAATCACGATTATCCTGTTAAGAAGAGATTATTTTATTTTTTTCTAAGAAGAGATTATTTTAAAGGTGTTTATATTGTGTGGAGTTTTTGCTTTTGATATTTTCTGGAGCAACTTGAGCTATTCTTTAATGTTCGAGTGTATCAAAGCAAAAGACACCTGTCTTGCCCACCTTATTCCATCTTCCTCCCTGCAATTATTTCATACCCGTTTTAAACAAACATCTGATCAAATCACTCCTCGGCTTTAAACTGTTCTCTGGTTCCTACTGCTTTTAAGAAAAATCTCAAATCCCTTAATAGGGCTTCCAAGGTTCCCTATGACCTGGCATTTCTCTGTATCACTTCCTTATTCTCCTCACCAGCCCTATGGAGAAATGAAGGAGTCATGGTTAAGAGCATGGACTCTGGAGACAGAACACTTGGCTCTTCTTCCCTTTGCATCACTATGACCTTGACTGAATTATTTAACTTCTCTGTGCCTCATTCTTTTCACTTGGAATTTGAGATAACAATTGAGCCTCCTTCATGAGGTTGTTGTGAGAATTAAGTGAGATAACACATCAAGGGAACTGAGAACAAGGTCTGACATACAGTAAATGCCAAGTAAGTGTTATAATTTTTATTTCAATTCTTTTAAGATGCTACATACTCTCTGCCTCAAAATCTCTGCACCAGCTTTTCTTTCTGACTAGAAATTTCTCTTTTAAAAAATTTCTTTTAATGTTTGTTTATTTTTGAGAGAGATAGAGCATGAGCAGAGGAGGGGCACAGAGAGGGAGACACAGAGTCTGAAGCAGGCTCCAGGCTCTGAGCTGTCAGCATAGAGCCTGATGCAGGACTTGAACTCATGACCTGAGCTGAAGTCAGATGCTTTAACCAACTAAGCCACCCAGGCGTTCCCTAGAACTTTCTCTCTTTAATTTTCCCCATTATCTGTATGATTTTTTTCTCCTTTTTATTAGTCTGAGTTCATAAGAGAAACAGAACCAATAGGATATATATAGATGTATATATGTATGCATATAAGGATTGGCTTGCATTATTACATGGACTGACAAGTCTCAAGATCTGCAGGGTGAGTCAGCCAAGTGGGGACCTAGAGAGCTGATGTTGAATTCTAATCTGAGTCCAAAGGCCTGGAGAACCGGGGGAGCTGATGGTATAGTTTCCGTCTGCAGGTCTGCAGGCTTGGGACCAGGAAGAGCTGATGATTCATTTCAAGTCTGAAGACAGGAAAAAAAAACTGATTTCCCACTTCAAAGGCAGAAAGAATTTCCCTTCTTCAGGTAGATCGGCCTTTTTGTTCTATTCAGACCTTCACCTAATGGGATGAGGCCCACCCACATTAAGAAAGCCAATCTGTTTTACTCAGTCTGCTGATTTAAAATACCCTCAGACACACCCAGAATAATATTTGACCAAATATCTGGGCACCCTGTGGTCCAATCAAAAGGAGAGAGAAAATCAGCCATCACATTTTTCAAGGCTTACATTAAAATTTCTCCTTTGGTGGGGCTCCTGGTGGCTCAGTTAAGCAACTTCGGCTCAGGTCATGATCTTGCGGTTTGTGAGTTTGAGCCCCATGTTGGGCTCCGTACTGATAGCTCGGAGCCTGGAGCCTGCTTCGGTTTCTGTGTTTCCTTATCTCTCTGCTCCTCCCCTGTTCATGCACTGTCTCTCTCTCAAAAACAAATAAACCTTAAAAAAAATTTAAAAAAAGTAAAAAAAAAATTCTCCTGTGGGGAAGCTTACCATAACCCTGAGACTTTCTGTATTTCTGGAATATGAGCAGAGTACAGGTATGTGTTTGTCTTGTGTTCCCTGTATCTCTAGTACCCAGCACAATGCCTGGCATGTGGTAGGCTTTCAATGAATGCTTCTTATATGATTAATTAGCAGATAATTGTAAGCCTTTTTCATTTCAGCTCATGTAAATATTTAAAAATATCCAAAATACTGGCCAAATTACTTTGAAGTATAGAATAACAAAAAGCCAAGATCATCCTTTTTACACTTATTGGAACTATTTATGCTCGACTGCAGATTCTGGTCTGATCCCCAAACTGCCCTGGTGATAAGCACCTAGCAGAATATGCTGATGTTCATTGGTAGAAAGCATCACACATATTCAACTCATTCTGGCATTTATATCCCTTGACAGACTGGATATAAACAAGTTAGTTTTTAGTTTACTTTGGCAAATACTATACTTCATTTATTCCATGTATTTATACATACAAATTAGCTAGAAAATAAAAGT
>NW_024412400.1:46449405-46465479 GCF_014898765.1 Herpailurus yagouaroundi
GCTCAGTTCTTTGGGTACGAACCCAACTGAGTGGTGCCAGCAGGAATAAAGTTGCTTCCTGGAAAGAAAAGCTTCGGTGTCACCACTCTCTGTGAGAGAATCCTGCTACAATGCTGACGCTTGTTGGTCTGGGCACCATGTCCGTGTAGTATTTCAATCAGTTTTACTAGGCAATGTTCTCAGTTGTAAGCAGAGTTAGGGATCCTCAGAAGGAGGAGTAATAGCTTTTGTGACACAAGATAAGTCATTTTAGACCCCCAGCTGTTTTCCGTGATCTATGCCCAACCTGCTTCACCTGCCCAAGTACACTTGCAGAACTTCCTAGGAGGTATCAGAATCACAAACCCAAAAAACCTCAGTAGTTAAGGATTTTAAGGAAATGAAGGGAATGCAGAAACTAATAGTCTTTACTAGGGTAGGAAACAGCCTTACCGATGTCAGAGATAATAAATGAGTGGTAAAACTCCCAGTGCTATTTCAGAAGTAAGCAAGATCTTGCACTCCTTATCTGGGATAAGCCCAAGACCCTGTCTAGTTTATACTGGCTTTCAGAGCATGCCCAGAGTCTTCCCCTTGCTCAATAGTTACCTTTGCTTCATTTTAATGTTAAAGTCCCCACCCTAGGAGCACAAACGTCATTAGCATAATGAGGATGCATGTGCAAGCATGTTTTTTAAGGTGCCTGTGCAACCTTAGGGCATCCTTTACATGCAATAACAAAGCTCCTTTTTCTGAAGACTCATCCTAAGCCCTACATAAAAAGAAGCCACTCGGGGCGCCTGGGTGGTGCAGTCAGTTAAGCGTCCGACTTCAGCCAGGTCACGATCTCGCGGTCTGGGAGTTCGAGCCCCGCGTCAGGCTCTGGGCTGATGGCTCAGAGCCTGGAGCCTGTTTCCGATTCTGTGTCTCCCTCTCTCTCTGCCCCTCCCCCGTTCATGCTCTGTCTCTCTCTGTCCCAAAAATAAATAAATGTTGAAAAAAAAAATTTTAAAAAAAGAAGCCACTCATCCCTGCTGGGAGTCACTGCTTTGGAAGTTATTCCCTAGATCTCCGTATTTGCTGCAAATAAAGGTTACTTTGCATGAAAATTCTACCTGGTGTAGTCTCTGTCACTCACTAAGGAGCAAACTCAGTTTGGTTAGGGTGAGGTTGGTAAGCGAAGACAGGGTAGGCTTTCTACTCTGCCGCTTTTCACTAAATTCTGCCACTTGTCTAAGCATGCAGGTGGAAGTGATTTCTGTGGTTGTTTCTTTGATGCAGTTCAGCTTGGAGCTATCTAATTTTTTTTGGTTTATTTATTTTTGAGAGACAGAGATAGAGGAGGAGCAGAGGAGGGGCAGAGAGAGAGGGAGACACAGAATCTGACACAGGTTCCAGGCTCTGAGCTGTCAGCACAGAGCCCGACAAGTCAGACGCTTAACCGACTGAGCCACCCAGGCGCCCCAGAGCTATCTAATTTTTAAAAATCTTCCGAAAGTAAGAAAACCCAGTGTTTCTGGAAGAGCTTTTGCTACGAGAATGGGTGGGAACTCCCAAATAAAGAAAGCTGTTAATCTCAGGATATAACATGGGTGCAAGAGGAACTAACAGTTAAGCTTTTGTTATGCAAATTTTGGGAGTTCCATTGTCCTACTGCAGGTAGGTTGCTTCGGATTCTGTAAATAGACATTACACGCCCCATTTCTGAGAATTTCTCTCCACAACCCTCACCGACTGAAAGGTAGGCCTATGTTTGTTTGCCCTAAACCCCAAATCCGTGTTTGTTTCTACAATCTGACTTTTCTCCCTGCTATTCCTGGAAGGAGTATGGGTAGACAGGCCCGAAAGGGCTGAAGAGATCCTGCTCCTGAGACTTTGAAACAAACCGAGGTATGTTAGATTCATTTAGTTTCAGAAACGGAAGAACATTTATATACAGGAGCAGGAGGGTCAGTTACTGACCTTCCTGTGCAAAGTGAAGCAGAGAAATTAGCCTGGAGACACACTCACCCAGAGAGGGAGAGTGAAAGCCTGTCTGATTATGGGAGCCTTAGAACTTTGGAGCTGAGAGTGAAAATCGATTCTTTTCCAATTGTTAGTTCCAGTTCCTAATAAGATCTACCTGGGTATCTGTAAGATTCTCCTGATCTGTAAGAGTCTCTTTCTGAGACTCTGATTTTTGCTAAATTGAATGGATTTTTGGTTTTTGGAATCTAAAATAGCCTTGACTAAGAGTTTGCTAAAGGGGTGCCTGGGTGGGTCATTTGTTTAAGCAGCAGACTTTTGATTTTGGCTCAGGTCACAATCTCGTGGTTCTTACGACTGAGCCCCTACTAGGGCTCTGTGCTGATAGCACCCTGTTCGTTCTCTCTCTTGATCTCTCTCTGTCAAAATAAACTCTTAAAAAAAAAAGTTTGCTATAGATAAACTTTTACTGTAGCACCACCTTTCTTTAGGGACAGTATTATAACTGGCAAGGAGTGGAGAATCCACAGTGCCACCTCTGGGATGAAGATGGGCCACAGGCACATAATTTTCCTGCCTCAAATCTCTCCCCTGTAATAGACAGAAGTTGGTTTAGACTTTTTTTTTTTTAATTTTTTTTTTCAACGTTTATTTATTTTTGGGACAGAGAGAGACAGAGCATGAACGGGTGAGGGGCAGAGAGAGAGGGAGACACAGAATCGGAAACAGGCTCCAGGCTCTGAGCCATCAGCCCAGAGCCTGACGCCGGGCTCGAACTCACGGACCGCGAGATCGTGACCTGGCTGAAGTCGGACGCCTAACCGACTGCGCCACCCAGGCGCCCCTGTTTAGACTATTTTTTAAACAGCTCTTCCATTTCTAATATTCTTGTGCTAAAAGAAAACAAAGAAGATGGAGCTTACCCACTCCATGAAAGCCTTACAGCTTTGGAGCTGAGTGGCGGCATGGGCAGCACGTTCACCTGATGACGCTAAAGGGAGAGCCAGACAAGAGGGAAAAGTAAGGTGGCTTGAACAGTTACCCCTAAAAATAGGGAGAAAGTTGGGGTCATTCCAAATTTCTTCTTTGTTAAATCTTTGTGCAGTGGTTTTCATCATGAGGTATGTATCAGAATCACCTGATAACCAAAAAAAAAAACAATGTCCGACCACATTTGTACCCAATTAAATCATGAATTATAGGCCCTGAAGGAGGAGGCATACATCCTTGGATGTTAAAGCTCTCCAAGTGATTGCAATCATAGCCACGAGTGCAAACCACCATGTGGTTGTGTTTGCATTTTTTTTTTTTTAAAGTCGTTTTTTTTTTTTAAAGTCGTTAACTTTCAAAGCTCACAGCTGAATATATAAGCAAGCTAAAGCATGAGGTGGTCAGGTAAAAGCAGAGTTCCTGTAAACAAGAAAGAAAACTTAAAAAAAAAAAAATCCTGAGGCATAGAAGTCTTTTGTTCTAAAGACTTTTACAATAGTGACCTGTATGTTTTAAGATTTCTTAAGGGTATCAAGGTCATATAAGACAGCAAAATATTTGACTGAAAATCCTGGCGTTTTCAAGATAATATTAAAATATTTTCAGATTTTTAAAAAGAAGGTAAGTAAATATGTTTTTAAAAAGATTTTCATTAAAAATAGTTTGAATAAAATGAGAAAGCTTCGGGATCTAAAATAAGACTTCTCTGTGTAAAAAATTGATAACGAAATAGCTGTAATCTCCATGTATCAATAAAGTAGGCATTGGGTTTGCGTGGAACTGAAATTGTATGGACCTGAGACAATTTCAGATATGGTAGGGGCTTACAAAAAAGAACTCATTTTTACCCTTAGGACATTCAGGTTTTACTGGAAAAGACAGTGGCACAGGAGAATATTTTGTGGTCCATGGTTTATATTCATGCTTCATTCTCCTTGTTCAGCTTCTGATTTCATTCATTTTCACCACTTTCTCATCCTATATCATCTCTACTTAACGGATTCTCCATACCGTCTTTCACATGCTTAAGACTTCTCTAATAATTTTTTTTAATGTTTATTTATTGAGAGAGACAGAGTGTGAGTGGGGTAGGGACAGAAACAGAGGGAGACACAGAATCTGAAGCACAGAATCTGTGCTCACAGTTCAGAGCCTGATGCAGGACTCAAACTCACAAACTACGAGATCATGACCTGAGAGGAAGTCAGATGCTTAACCAACTGAGCCACCCAGGTTCCCCTTAAGACTTCTCTATTAACCTGAAGGAACTTCAGTCTTTTCTTCATTGACAGACATACTATATGTTAGGCATTGGGGGTATAGCTGTAAACACGCAGAAATTTTCCCTGCCTTGTGGAATTAGCATTTTAGTGGAAGAAAAATAAATAGGAAAACAAACAAGGTATGAAAATGTTGGGGTCTGGGAGTGAAAGGTCAAGAAAGAATTCTTGAGCTGTCTTGGGTGCAAAAAGGTGGTTTTCTTTAAAGCCAGGTGCAGGACTCATGGACAGAAAGAGCTGCACTGGGGTTGTCAGGAGTGGCTGCTTATATATTTTTAAGTTGTGAGGGGGTTAGGGAATAGTAAAAGTCTGTAAGGAATTTGGAAGCAAGGTTTCCAGGACCTTAAGGGGTGAGCTGTTGTTAGGAAAAGGTCATTTATTACTGTCTAGTAAAACCTTAGTCATGAGACTTGTTAAGATGTATTAGTGGGCCATATGCTTGGAGGATGATTGCCAACATGTATCTTGGAAAGGGTGGGTAGAGATAAAGGCAGTTTTCAAAGGAATTTTTGTATGTTAAAGGAGACTTACAGGATCCTGGAGGTCAAGCTAATGTTAGGCTAAAGAATTAATGTCGAGGCAGTTGAGTTCCTAGAGGAAGGTAACTTTGTCTTAAGGACTTGTCAATGGCTGGAAGTTGTAAGGAAATTTAATATTTATTCTTTTGCCTTGATTCTTCACATCAAAGATGATTATGGAGTATGCTACATACCAAGAGACACTTAATAGTGAATATGATGGGGAGGAGGATGGTGAGATTCTTTAGTTCACTGATTCCCGAGTTAGCTGCAGTTAGAATCAGCTGTAGAGGTTTGTTTTGTTTTGATTTGATTCTGATGCCAGGGTCCTCCTCATATTACTTCATAGGAGTGGGATCCAGTCATCTGAAGTTCATGTTTCCTAGGTGATTGTGATACACAGTGAGGATTGAGCACCACTGTTTTAGAGAAAGACCTCTTGAAAAAGATACTTGAGCTGAGACCTGAAGGAGGAAAAGGAGGAAGCAGGCTTGGGGGAAGGGGAGAGGAGATTGATTCAGAGAGAGGAGCAGCATGGCAAGGCCCTGAAGTGGGAGAGACTTTGGCATTCATGAGGAACAGAATGGAGACCAAGATAGCTGGAGCACACAGTAGGTAAGTGAATGGAGAGGTAGAGACAGGCAGAGAACAGATCATACCAGTTTGAATTATGTTTTATATTTGAAGTTTACGTGGACTGAGAAGTCACTGGAGAATTTTAATCAGGTGAATGACATTATCCTATGTACTCTTTAAAAGAACACTCTCTGCTGTACGAAAAATGGTTTTTAAGAGGGAAGTGGTGGTGGTAGGGAGGCTATGATTTCTTTACAACAGAAGATAGTGGCCTAGATAGTATAGTGGCCATGGGATTAGAAGGAGGGCATAAACATGGAAAATATTTTGGAAGAGGAACTGGTAGAACTTGCTATGTATCTGATATCTAACTTTCTAAGAAGAGAATCCGAGTAGTGAATCAGTTACTCCTATTGAGCTACACTCCCCCTTTCCTGCTACAGAGCAGCAGGCCATCTTATAGGCTGGTTCTCCTTGTGTCTTAGAATTCGAGCTCAAATGAGTCATGGCCCAAGTCGCAGCTTGTATGGGACAAAATTATTTCATGCAGAAGGAAGAGCTTTATTTGGAGGGGAATTAGAGGTGTGATAGTGATGTGATGGGGTTTTGGAATGATGGGGGTTCAGAGCTGACAAAAAAAAATCTTGAGACGTCTTTGGTTCGATAAAGGTGATTTTTACAGCAAAATCCTAGGCTGTTCTAATCATAGAGGACGTCTGATTGTGTGACACACACATACTATAGAAACAATGATTTCAGCAGCACAGCAAATGCTTTTTCAGGTGGTGATAAACCTTCCAATGTTGTTTTGTTTGTATTTGTATCTCTTTTAATTGAATTCTCAGTAACTATTGGGTGCAGATACCAGTTATTTGGAAATGACTTATTTTGGGGGTGGGGAATCTTTCATTTTACTTCTTATACTCTTTTGTTTCTCTTACCCTCTGGCTCATTTTGAAAGAGGACTAGTGGGCAGGAAGAGGTACACTGGGGCTGTGAAGAGTGACTGGTTATATACTATGGAGTTGGGGGAGTTAAAGGCAAAAGGAAGGCCTCCAGAAAGACTTTCATATGCTAAAGAGGACTCAAAAGACTCCAGGGGACTTGATATTGTCAAGAGAAGGTTGTTTTCCCTCTACTAAGGCATTAACGTTAAGACAGTTGCGGGTTCCAGAAGAAATGGTAAGTTGCAGACTGTGAGTCTGGAGTTGTCTCTTGTCTGGCAAGAGCAGATACAGAATTGAATACGAGAGAAGCTAATAGTCCAGGAGGAGACAAGAGCCCTGAACGGGCTTTCGTCTCTGTATTTATTGAGTGCTCAAGATCCTACACAAGTGAACATGGAGAAAACAATCAGATAGTAATCATTAACTTGTGTATGTAAGAAGCAAAGGGTCTGGGGGCCAAGTGTAGTTTGTGATCAAAGTATATTGGTGCCAGATGGAAATTTCCTGCAGGTAATATAACAAGTTACTAGTGATCCCATGACAATATCTTGCTAGCTAACCTTGGGCACTTTCACCATGATGGCAGCTTTCCGCCCTAAGCTTTTTTCTAACCCATTATGTAAGTAGAACCTATTTACCCACAATGGTATACTCTGTATTTGCCTCAAGTATTTGTCAATGGGCTGCAGGTTATAAGGAAATTGAATTTTACCTGCCATTTCCTTCTTGCCTTTGTTCCCCACATAGCCATGGAAGGTGATGTTGGGGCTCCAGGAAACTTAGTCTATAGGTTTTGAGAGATTAGGCTATTGATAAGATTGCCTTTTTCTTGTCATTTACTAAGACGTATGTAAACTGATGGAGACTCAAGTCCTGCATGACTGTGGTCTCTATCAGTCATGTTCTTGGGCAGCCAGGAGGGCCTGAGGAATACCACGCATACCACCCTTGGGGAGTGGGGGGAGGTGTTGTGGGGTGTCAGCTTGCTTTATGCTCCCTCATCATACCCCACCCCCCTGAACAATTTTGACCCTTAAATCTTTAAAGTTGTTGAAGGTGGAAGGTCACATCTTCTGTAACTTATTCCTGGTGAGTAGGGACACAGAGATGTCCCAACCTGTGGGTCAACATTGGTCAGTCGGGGAACATATAGGGGAGTTACTAAAGGCAGAGGCAGCTGAATTCAAGGTGGACAACATATATGAACCTCCTTGAGTAGAAAGGATCATCTCTTGGCTTGATGTTATTGTATCACTTTTTAAATAAAATTGGCCTTGGGTTGCCTGGGTGGCTCAATTGATTAAATGTCTGACTTCAGCTCAGATCATGATCTCTCACTTTGTGAGTTCAAGCCCCACATCAGGTTCACTGCTGTCATTGCAGAGCCCACCTGGGATCCTCTGTACCCTCCTCTCTCTGCCTCTCCCCCGCCCCCCCCCCAAACTTGTGTGCGAGCTCTTAAAAATAAACATTAAAATAACCCCAAATTAATGCCTTTAGCTAATGGCGTAATGGTCAGATGTAGAAATTTTGAGAACTTTGAACTTCTCACACAAAGATGTATATAAATGTGTTTTAGCCAAATTCAGATAAGATATGTACATTTCCAAGGGCAAGGTGTTTTTGTTGTTATTTTGTTTCCATTCTGCTGGGCTGAGGCTGTCCAGTTACATTGTAACTTTGTATTAAAGAAAAAAAGGCAGGCAGTAGGCAGGTTGTAAAGGAGAAAGAAAATGTACCGTCAGATGGTCGTAAATCAAACTAAGAATGTGTTTTTTAATGTTCTTGTCATATGCAAAAATTCACATATGTTCAAAGAAATCTTGTGAATGAGACTATCCCTATAAAAATGTTAAAAATAGTCATCATATTTATTGTGAAGAAGTAACACCTGGAAAAAATATTTTAATGTTTTCAGTGAAAACTCACCAAATGTTTACCTTACGTTTCCAAGACTTAATATACTAAGTCTTTGGGCATTTATTATTCATGCGTTTTGAATGTGAAGGTCAGTTACTTTTGCCCGAGACTACATGGGCAAAACATACATTTGTGGGCCGGCACAGATCCAATATCATGATTCATTGACCTCTTAAGGAAGAAATCCTCGATTTTATAACTGTGAAGAGAGAAATACAAAACATGAAAGCCAGAACAAAAATAGTATCTTTGTTAATGTTTTTTTTCCTCCTGGATTTCTGAATTTCTGTAATGGATATGTTCCATGAGTCCTTAAAAAAGGATTTTTGTTAGCCAGAGAAACTTTCCATTGGCTTTCTTGCTTGCCAGAATTATTAAGACCTCCTGACATGATATGTGCTAGCCCAGTAATAACAAACTCTCCATCAAACATTTTAGGTGCCTGTAGAAAAGCAGCTGAAATCCTGTGTTCATTTTTCCACTTGTATTTTAAACTGAATTCTGCTTTCCTTCCCTTTTAAAGAATCATTAAGACTTGAATCGCTATACTATGTACTAGATGGAAAAAGAAATCTAGTTGACAACAAATTATGTAGGAATTCTCTTCAGTGTTTGGTTTTAAGATATTCTGCTAGTGAATAGGAAAATTGGTCAGATGTGGAAAGTTATAGAAGCTCGGAATTGAATAAATGTTGAAATAGTAGGGAATTCAACAGCATTGATCTTAGACTGATTTCTTTTCCTATCCTCCACTCTTGTAGAATTCTCCTTCCCTATCTGGAAAAAAATGTTTTGTGGTTCTTTTGTTCTGGTCTCCATCTTCTATTTTCTGGTGTTTTGCTCCTGCAACTGGCATAAACTTCTTACCAAGTTTTACTCCCTTCTTCTTCTGTCCCAAACTTGCTGAAATCTCAGTCAGCACTCCAAGGAAAGCCCTGGAAATGACTGGATAAACATCTCCTTTCTCATTCAACTCCCTTGGGTGTAGCCCACACACAGTGTGAGTAAGATGATTTTACAGCACAATCCTAGGCTGTTCTAACCATAGAGGACGTCTGATTGTGTGACATACCATAGAAGCAGTGATTTCAGCAGCATAGCAAATGCTTTTTCAGGTGGTGATTAACCTTCCAATGTTGTCTCTTTCAAAATGAGCCAGAAGGAAAGAGCAACAAAAGAGTATAAGAAGTAAAATCAAAGATTCCCCACCCCCAAAGTAAGTCATTTCCAAATAGCCGGTGTCTGCACCCAGTAGTTTACTGAAAATTCAATTACAGGAGATACAGATACAAACAAAAGAACAACAATTAGCGATAAGGGCATATAGACAATAAGGCTTATAAGAAGGGTACCTGGGTGGCTCCATCAGTTGAGCGTATGACTTCAGCTCAGGTCATGATCTCACGGTCCTTGAGTTTGAGCCCTGCACTGGGCTCTGTGCTGACAGCTCAGAGCCTGGAGCCTACTTCGGGTTCTGTGTCTCCCTCTCTCTCTGCCCCCCCTCCCTCCATACTCGCTTGTGTGTGCGTGCATGCTCTCTTTCTCTCAAAAATGAATAAACATTAAAAAAAAAGGCTTATAAGAGAGAAACTGCAAAATCTCTGCAAATGAGTGTTAAAGACAACATAAAGAAACATTCTGGAACAGATGCTTGTGGATCAGAAGCAGTGCTTATTGATCAGGACGTGATAGATGATTAAGAAGCCACATCCAAATAACAGAAGGTAAAGATAATTTGAGTTGGGCTGCGAAAGATTAAGTTCCCTGCTGTATTAGTTTCCTTTTGCTGCTGTAACAAATTAACTAAAATTTAGTGGCTTAATACAGTAGAAATTTATTACCCTACAGTTGTGGGGGTTGGAAGTTTGAAATGAGACTTACTTGGCTAAAATCAAAGTGTTGGAAGGAATGCAGGCTTGCATTTTTTTCTGGATGCTCTAGAGGAAAATCTGTTTCACTTTTCCAGCTTTAGAGGCTTTTAGTGATACCATCCTTTATTTTTTCCACCGTTTAAGCATTGTGTCTAGTGAGTGGTGGCCATTCCAGTGCATGCCATGGAATTGTTTGGGAACAAGACTGAGGAGAGGAGGTTGTAGACTCTCTCTGAGGAGTTGGTTAAACGTATGGAAATCATCCTCTGAGTTCTCCCAGAAATGCTCACAAATTACTCAGCATAATGGATGTTGTGGTGCAAAATGCAAACAAGAGCCAGTGTAATTTGTATTGTTATTACTTTGATCTTTGAGTCTCAGAGAAACTTAAATTACATGCATATATTCCATTCCTGAGTTTGCATTCGGGGATTCCCAGCTAATCTATTCTGTTTGAATCTTTATAAATCCTAAATTCTAGAATCCATTTAGATCTTGCTAAAGATTTTTTTTTTTTTTGCACCAGATAAATGCCAGTTGAACTTCTTAGTACACTTTGGTATTGAGGTGAAGCGGTGTCTATAGATAGTATTCCTTATAGAAACAGTCTAGCAGTTCTATTTGGGTGAATGAATCCTACATGACCTGAATGGCTCAAAAGTGTCATGATGTAAGAGTCATAATTGTTCCAGTTTGCTGGACATCAGAAAACCTATTCCATACTCAGTTTACTGTTCTTTATGTATTTTCAATTGTATGTGCCTATATTCAATTTAGGATATTATTTCTTTCCATAAAACTGTTAACCTAATTTGCATTTCTAAAACTACTTTATTGTGGTATAGTCGATATACAAAGAATTGTACATATTCAATATGTACAATTTGATGATTTTTGACCTAGACAAACATCTGGGATACCACCACGACAATCAAGGTAATAGGTATATACAACACCTCTCAAAGTCTCTTTGTATCTCCCCAACCTCCCTCCCTTTTTTTTGTGGCAAGATGCTCAATATTATAAATTATCAGGGAAATAAAATCCAGTATGCAAGGAGACATAACCTCACACTGGCTAGAATGACTATTACCAACCCTCCCCCCCCCCCGCCGCACCCCAAATTAAGTGTTGGTGAGGATGTAGAGAAAATTAGAATTCTCGTACACTCTTGGTGGGAATGTAAAATGATGCAGCAGCTATGAAAAACAGTATGGTGCTTCCTTAAAAAATTAAAAATAGAACTACTATATGATTTAGCAGTCCCACTTCTGGGTACCAAAAGAAGTGAAATCAGGATTACAAAGAGATCTCTGTACTCCCATGTTCATTGCAGTATTCTTCATGATAACCACAGTATGGAAATAATCCAAGTGTCCCTCTACAGATAAGTTTTTAAAAAAAGGTGGTATAATATACGTACATACAATGGAATATTATTACTCAGCCTTAAGAAAAGAAAGAAATTCTTCCATTTGCCATAACGTGGATGAATCTGGGGGACATTATGCTTAGTGAAATAAGTGTCCCAGAAGAGCTAATACTACATGATTCCCCTTATATGAGGTATCTAAATTGGTCAAACTCCTAGAAGCAGGGAATATTGAATTTGTATTTCAGTGTTGCATATGCTCATGGATATGAGGTAAAATGTTGTATACATGATCTTTAAAGTGATTGGAAAATAAGTTTATCATATATCATCTATCACATCATCTGTAATACTTCTAGATAATCCATTGAGAAATAAATTCCTTTGTGTTGAGACAAAATTTTTTTTATAATGCACATAATTCTAAGAAAAGTACCTCCCGTTTTTGTTAATGTTAGTTCCTATCCTTTATGAATTGGTTTCTTAGATAGTAACTACTTTGCAATGAAGTTACTGTGAAATGTGAATTTTATGTAAGAAGGGAAGCACTAATTGAGAACACTGAAGAAAGAATTCTTTTGGAAGATAAAAGGATACAATATTATTTCAAAAAGCAGTTGATACTTGAGTTGGAGAAATAGGATTATCTAGGTGGAAAGGAAAGAATTATCAGAAATGCCAAGGTGAAGAGACTCCAAAGATGATCTTTGCTTAATAATTTTTCTTTGAGCATCCTTGGGGGAAAGGAACTTCTCATCATTCTTGTTTTAAGAGCCAGTGATGTAGTGTTTAAAATTCTGGCAGATGATAAAGGTAATGGTGGTATGGAAGGGGAATGCATTTGGTTTGGTGTTCAGTGACTCTGATTAAAAGAATATCCACAGAAACCCTTATAAAATTGTCTAGGTAATTCTCTTCAGTGTGGCTTTTGGCTATATCCATTCTGTAGTATTCTTCACTGCCAAAGAAACTCTTCTCTAGGTTTCAGACTTGGCTCTTAAAGAATTAAACATTTTTCTTATGCTGTTAAAATGACAGATAATTTTGGAGGTCACAATAAAATCTATATACAAGTGGAGGGAGCTGGGATTATGGAACACATAGAAGCAAAAATCTATCTGGTGGTTATGTGAGTTTGTTTTTATAAAGGCAATTCGCACCTTACAAGCTGTTTGTATTTTAAAAATTGATTTTTGAAGTCCATTGATGGGAACCTAGAATACATTATTCTGTTAGCATCAAATGATGTTGTTAGCATCAAATGTTCTATATAGTGGTTAAGTTCCAACACCAGTTCTCAAAAGCCTGTTTAACCTGCAGCATTTCTGAAATGTCTGCAGTTACTAATACCATTAAAAAAAAACTATTTGTGGGGCACCTGGGTGGCTCAGTCAGTTGAGCGACTGACTTCAACTCAGGTCATGATCTCTTAGTTCATGAGTTTGAGCCCCGTGTCAGGCTCTGTGTGGACAGCTCGGCGCCTGGAGCCTGCATCAGATTTTGTGTCTTCCTCTCTTCCCCTACCCTGCTCATGCTCTCTCTCTCTCTCTCTCTCTCTCTCTCTCAAAAATAAATAAATATTAAAAAAAACTTTTTGGACACTGTTGCTTTCTGGAAAAATGGGTTTGACTGTCAACTAGAGATTCCTGAATGTTCTCTTCCCCTTACCTCTTGCAAGTCATGAAATCAGAGACACTATGAAAGAAACTGATTAATTAATTGGAAATGAGTGTAAGGAACTGACCCAGAGTAAAGCATAGAGAAAGCACTTAAATAAAAAGATTAATAGAGCAATTATAAGAGGTGGAAAATACATTGAGAGACTTCTAGAAGAGATACAGGAGAAGAGAAAATAATAGAAAATCAGAGAAACAATATTTGAAGAGAGAATTTCTGAGAATTCTTTATGTGGAAGAGTAGAATGCCATGAATTACTAAAACAATTTTGAAGAATCAAATAAGATTATAAAACAATAGTAAATTACAAATTATAGAAATTAGAAAACAATGGTAATCAATGTGATATTATTGAAGCAGAGCCAGATAGAGGGAATAGAATAAGAAAATAAGAAACAGATCCAGTTATACGTGGAAATTTGATATAATGAATTGGCATTATGTATTAGTAAAGAAATGGCACAATACATTGTACTGGATAGTTATTCATATTGAAAACCATAATTCTATCTTTCTAAAACCATATAAACAATACTGCTAGGTATTATATGCTGCTAGTCAGCTTATTAATTAATGAACTCACATTTGTATAGTAATACTTTGAGGGACTGTTTAGTAAAGCTGAATTTGCTTATGTCACGTGACTGAAATTTCATTTCTAGGTACAGTCCCTTCAGGAAATACTGCACATGTTCAAGAGAAGTAATAGAAGACTATTGCAGCATTGTTTGATAGTTAAAAATTGGAAATCTAAATGTGTATCTCTAGGAGCAGGGATAAATTGTGATCTGTTGATACAACTGAAGATTATATAATCATTACAAATAATGATATAGAGGCTATGGCTACAGGTGTCCACAGGGACATTTCTCAACACATTGTTGTAGGAAGCCATTTATTCCATTTATACAAAGTTTAAAAACCTGAAGACAACCATATTTATGGACATGCTGCAAGAGGTATAAATACTCCTTACTTAAACTGCAGTGTTTTTAGACTCGCCTTTTAGCCTTTGTGGTGGTACCTACTCATAAACCCCTTATGTTTTTCTATAGCAGGGGTTGTTAAATTAGGGTGTTATGGGAAACTCACCTTTTTTTTGTGAATAAATTTTTATTTTAAAAGAGGCTGTCTACTGTTTTTTTTTTTTTTTTTAAATCAAGCACTGGGTGTTGTATGGAAACCAATTTGACAATAAATTTCATATTAAAAAAAATCAAGTTTTACTGAATCAGATCCATGCCTGTTCCTTTATGTAAATTATCTGTGGCTGCTTTCATGCTATAATGGCAGAGTTGAGTAGTTGTGGCAGATGCTGGGCCCCAAGTAAATTTTTACTGCTAGTCCTTTAAGAAAAAGCTTGTTAGTGGGACTGATACAGGTTAAGTTAACACCACTTGTTCAGTCCCACACATTGAGTTGGTTGGTCCCTGGAGAAACAATTGGCCTTAGAGGTTCCTGTCCTCAGGAACTTAGACTAATGGAAATGTAAAATAAGTTAAAATAGTTTACACTCTAAGAAGGAAGTTCTTTAAAACACAATGAGATGGGAGATCATTTTTTTTCTCAGAGATTGAAAAAACAAACACATGAGGATTAGAAGTACTTGGCTTCTAATAGGATTTTGGTGTTGTGGGTTTACTATTTCATCTATATTCTTGTTTGTGACTGTCAACATCCTTTGATATTGCATGAAGGAGAACAAAAAAAATGGAGGAAAGAAAAGGCAGAAAAAGAACATTTAGAAGAATTAAAGAATGAAAGACAAGGAATGAGCCCCACTCCCCCCCACACACTTTTTTTTTTTTTTACTTTTTTACTGGGTTATACAGAATCAACAAAACTATTATTTTTGAAGTAAATCCTTTTTTTTAATTAAAGATGTGAAGCAGTCATTTTTACCAGAAACATTGACTTTCCTAGCGCTGTTAACCATAAATGAAGTGATTAAGATTTCTCAAATTATTTTGCTTGAGCTTTCATGCTCATATTTGCTGGAACATACAGATGCCTATTAGTTATATGTTGTAAATGTGGTTTACTTATGGTATGCCAAATAATTTTTTGAAAAAAAATCCTCTGTGCTAGAACAGTTTTGTTTAATGGATTCTTTTTTTCTTTATAACTTGTTTTTAATTTTAGCTAACATACAGTGCAATATTGGTTTCAAGAGTAGAATTCAGTAATTCATCACTTACGTATAACATCCATTGCTCATAAGTGCCCTCCTTAATGCCTGTAACCCATCTAGACCATCTCCCACTAACCTCCCTCCATCAACCCTCTGTCTGTTCTCTTGTGGTTTGTTTCCTTCTCTACTTTTCCTGCTGCCCTTCTATGATCATCTGTTTCTTAAATTACACGTATAAGTGAAATCACATGGCATTTGTCTTTCTCTCATTGACTTAGTTTGCTTAGCATAATACATTCTAGCTTCATCCATGTTGTTGCAAATGGAACAAATTCATTCTTTTTGATGGCTGAGTAATATTCCATTGTATATATCATCTTTATCCATTCATCAGTCAGTGGCTATCTGGGGTCTCTCTCCATAGTTTGGCAACTGTTGATAATGCTGCTATAAACATTGGGGTGCATTACCCCTTTGAATCTGTATTTTTGTATCCTTTGGGTAAATGCCTAATGGTGCAATTGCTGAATCATAGGGTAGTTCTATTTTTAGTTTCTTGAGGAACCTCCATACTGTTTTCTAGAGTGGCTGCACCAGTTAGCATTCCCACCAACAGTGCAAAAGTGTTCCTATTTCTCTGCATCTTTGCCAACACCTGTTGTTTTTTTGTGTTAATTTTAGCCATTCTGAAAGGTGTGAGGTGGTTTAGATTTGTAATTCCCTGACAATGAGAGATGTTGAGCATGTTTTCATGTGTCTAGTAGCCACCTGGATGTCTTGGGAAAAGTGTCTGTTGATGTCTTCTGCCAATTTCTTAACTGGGTTGTTTTTTGCCTGATAAATTTGAT
>NW_024412400.1:46465579-46552917 GCF_014898765.1 Herpailurus yagouaroundi
TTTATATATATATATATATATATATATATATATATATATATATAAATTTTGGATACTAACCCTTTATCAGATATGTCATTTTCAAATATCTGCTCCCATTCTGTGGGCTGCCTTTTAGTTTTGTTGATTGTTTCCTTCATTGTGCAGAAGTCTTTTATCTCAATCAAGTCCCAACAGTTCACGTTTGCTTTTGTTTCTCTTGCCTTCAGAGGCATGTCTAGTAAGAAGTCGCTGTGGCCAAGGTCAAAGAGGTTGGTGCCTGTGTTCTCCTCTACGATTTTGATGGTTTACTGTCTCACATTTAGGTATTTCATCCATTTTGTATTTATTTTTATGTATGGTGTAAGAAAATGGTCTGGTATCATTCTTCTGCATGTCATTGTTCTGCATGTCCAATACCATTTGTTGAAGAGACCGTCTTTTTTCCATTGGATACTCTACTGCTTCGATAAAAATGAGTTCACCATATAGTTGCGGGTTCTTTCTGTGTTTTCTATTCTGTTCCATTGATTTATGTGTCTGTTTTGTGCCAGTACCTTACTGTTTTGATGACTACAACTTTGTATGGTAGCTTGAAATCTGGAATTGTGGTGCCTCTGGTTTTGTTTTTCTTTTTCAGAATTGCTTTGGCCATTGGGAGTCCTTTGTGGTTTGATATAAATTTTAGGATTGTTTGATCTAACACTGCAAAGAATGCTGGTGGTATTTTCATAGGGGTTGCATTAAATGTGTAGATTGCTTTGGATAGTATAGACATTTTAACAATATTTGTTCCTGCAATCCATGAGCATAGAATCTTTTTTCCATGTCTTTGTATGCTCTTCAGTGTATTTCATAAGTCTTCTATAGTTTTCAGGGTACACATCTCTTACCTCTTTAGTTAGGTTTATTCCTAGATATCTTATTGTTTTTGGTGCATTTGTAAATGGGATATATTCCTTGGTTTCTTTTTCTGCTGTTTTATTATTGGGGTATAGGAATGCAACACATTTCTGCACGTTGATTTTTATACCCTGCAACTTTGCTGAATTCATGTATTCTAGCAATTTCTTGGTGGAGTTTTTCAGGTTTCCTACCTAGAGTATCATGTGATCTGCAAGGAGTGAAAGTTTGACTTCTTCCTTGCCAATTTGGATGGCCTTTCCTTCTTTTTGTTGTCTGATTGCTAAGGCTAAGACTTTCAGTGCTATATTAAATAGTAATGGTGAGAGTGAACATCCTTATCTTGTTTCTGACTGTAAGGAAAAGGCTCTCAGTTTTTCCCCATTGAGGGTGATATTAGCTCTGGGTCTTTCATATATGGCCTTATGATCTTGAGATATGTTCCTTCTCTCCCTAATTTGTTGAGGGGTTTTATCAAGAAAAGATGCTATATTTTGCCAAATGCTTTTTCTGCATCTATTAAGAGAATCATATAGTTGTTAGCCTTTCTTTTATTCATGTAGTGTATCACATTGATTGCTTTGCAAATATTAAACCAGCCCTGCAGCCCAGGAATAAATCCCACTTGATCATGGTGAATAATTCTTTTAATGTACTGTTATATTCGATTTGCTAGTATCTTGTTGAGAATTTTTGCATCCAGGTTCATCAGGGATCTTGGCATGTGATTCTCCTTTTTAGTGGGGTCTTTTGTTTTGGAATCAAAGTAATACTGGCTTTATAGAATGAGTTTGGAAGCTTTCCTTCCATTTCTATTATTTTGTAACAGTTTGAGAAGAATAGGTATTAACTCTCTCTAGATGTTGGGTAGAATTCTCCTGGGAAGCCTACTGGTTCAGGATTCCTGTTGTTGACAGATTTTTGATAACTGATTAGATTTCTTTGCTGGTTATGGGTTTGTTCAAATTTTCTATTCCTTTTTCAGTTTTGGTAGTTTGTGAATACCTAAGAATTTGTCCACTTCTTCCAGATTGCCCAGTTTGTTGGCATATAATTATAATTGTTTGTATTTCTGTGGTGTTGGTGTAATCTCTCCTCTTTCATTTGTGATTTTATTGATTTTTCTCTTTTGATAGTCTGGCTGGGGTTTATCAATTTTGTTTATTCTTTCAAAGAACCAGCTCTTAGTTTTGTTGATATGTTATATTGTTGCTTGTTTGTTTGTTTCTATATGGTTTATTTCTGCTCTAATCTTTATTATTTCCCTTCTTCCACTGGCTTTAGGCTGTATCTGCTGTTCCTTTTCTAAGTCATTGAAGTGTAAAGTTGTATATTTGGGACCTTTCTTGCTTCTTGAGATAGGCCTGAATTGTAATGTACTGTCCTCTTAGGACTGCCTTTCCTGCATCTCAAAGGGTCTGGACTGTCATGTTTTCATTTTCACTGGCTTCCGTGTATTTTTTATTTCTTCTTTAATTTCCTGGTTAACACATTCATTCTTTGGTAGGATGTTTTTAACTTCCATGTATTGGTGGCCTTTCCAAATTGTTTCTTGTGGTTGACTTCAGGTTTCATAGCATTGTGGTTTGAAAATATGTGTGGTATGAACTCACTGTTTTGTACTGGTTGAGGCCTGATTTGTGATCCAGTCCCCTACAATTACTGTATTATTATCAATGAGTTTCTTAATGTTTGTTATTAATTGATTTACATATTTGGGTTCTTACAAATTGGGGGCATAAATATTCACAATGGATAGACCCCTTAATTATGATATAATGTCCTTCTTCATCTCTTGTTACAGTTTGTCTGATAGATGTATGACTATTCTTTCTTTTGACATCCATTATCATGATAGATGATTCTCCATCCCCTCACTTTCAATCTGCGGGTGTTTTTAGGTCTACTATGAGTCTCTTGTAGGCAGCATATAGATGGATTTTTTTAAATTCATTCCAATACTCTGTCTTTTGATTAGAGCATTTAGTCCATTTACATTCAGAGTGATTATTAAAAGATGTGAATTAAGTGCCATTGTGATGCCTGTAAAGTTGGTGTTTCTGGTGGTGGTCTCTGGTCCTTTATTCTCTTTGTTGTTTTCGGTCATTTTTGTTTGTTGTGTTTTTTCTGCACCCAAAGTGACCTCCTAGGGCACTTAGGTGGCTCAGTCAGTTGGGCATCTGACTCTTGATTTCCGCTCAGGTCATGATTTCATAGTTAATGAGTTTGAGCCCTGCATTGGGCTCTGTGCTGACAGTCACAGCCTGCTTGGGATTCTCTCTATCCCTCTCTGCCCTCCCCCACACTCATACCTTTGCCATTCTCTCTCTTAATAAATAAATAAACTTAAGAAAAAAAAACCCACAAAGAGGCCCACTTACAATATTGTGAAACTGGTTTAGTGGTCACAAAGTCCTTAAGTTTTTGTCTGGAAAACTCTATCCCTCCTTCCATTCTGAATGATAGCTTTGCTGGATAAAGAATTTTTGGATGCATATTTTTCCTGTTCAACAGGTTGAATATATCCTCCCACTCCTTTCTGGTCTGCCAAGTTTCTCTAGACAGATCTGCTATGAACCTAATTGGTCTTCCCTTGTAGGTTAAGGTGTTTTTTTTTTTCCTTGCTGATTTCCTGATTCTTTCCTTGTCTGTGTATTTTGTGAATCTATGATATGCCTTGATGATGGTTCGCTTTTGTGAATTTAATGGGAGTTCTCTGCTTCTTGGATTTTGGTGTCTGTGTCCTTTCCCAGATTAGGCAAGTTTTAACCTATAATTAGCTCATATAAACCTTCTGCCCCTTTCTCTCTCCCTTCATCTTCTGGGACTCCAATGACACAAATATTATTCCTCTTTAATAAGTAGCAGAGTTTGTCATGATGTTTTGTCTTTGTTTCCCTCTTCTTTTGAGCTTCATTATTTTCCATAATTTTATCTTCTGTATCACTGATTTGCTGCTCTGCTTCTTCCATTATCACCATAATGGCGTTCATTTGAGATTGCATCTTGGTTATGGCATTTTAAATTTTGGCCTGACTAGATTTTAGTTCTTTTATTTCTGCAGAAATGTATTCTCTGGTGTCCTCTATGCTTTTTCAACCCCAGATAGTATCCTTATAATTGTGATTTTAAATTCTAGTTCAGATTTCTTACTTATATCTGTGTTGATTAAATCCCCAGCTACGAGTTCCACTGCCTGTTGTTTTGGGCTGAGTTTCTCCATCTCATCATTTAGTCCAGTAAAGAAAAGAAGAAAGAAGTAAAACAAGCAACCAGAAAGAAAGAAAAAACAAAAACAAAAACAAAAAAAACTAGATCTTGGGTGTGTTTTTGTCTGTGTGTAAAAAGAATGTAGATCCAAAAACTTAAATAAAATAATAAAATAATAAAAAATAAAAGAATATGTATTTATAAAAAAAAGTAAAAAGAGAATTTAAAAATAAGAAAATAAATGAAAAAATAGTAATAAAAATAAAAGTAAAACAGAAGTTAGATACTATTTCTCCTAGAGCTGAAGTCTATAATCTGTAGACTTGGTGCAAATGAGTTGTTTGTCTTGGACTTCTGGGTGGTGCCTGCTGTGCTGATTGTCAGCTTGTTTCAGTAGAAATGCACCTCTGGAGTACAGAGGGGTGAGGCTTGGTGTAAGTGGCTCTGGCCTCCACTAGGTGGTGCTGTTTTGCTACTTAAAGGGGGAAATGGTGGTGCCCTCCTCTAAAGCTCTGGAGCTGAAAGTTCACACTCTGCACTCTTGAGGGAAACCTCCAGGAAGAGTAATTAATCACAGGTCTTGTGTCCCTGGTTTCTGTCAGAACATCGTGTTTACCTTGCTTTTGTCCAAGCTTTTTTATTTCAGGTGTAGGACTGAGGATTCCTATGACATGGACCCGAGCTCTTCCTCTGGGGGAGGGCCTCACCATGCTTTTGCCAGCCTGTGCAGAGTCAGGACTGTGCAGTTCAGAGTTTTTGTCAAAACAGAGGAGAAAGCCAGCACCCCTGCTTGCTGCCCTCAGCCAGAGTGAGTCCCCTCTTTTATTCCTTGAAAGAGGCACATTGGTGTGACCTGTCATTCTTGGGACCCAAGGTATTCTCAGTTCATACTGTCACTCCTGGGATTCTGCTCCACTTCACCACTTGAGCTTTAAGGTAGGCACTTTCCCCCACAGTAGTGGACTGCTAAAAGTTGAGATTTTGCACTCCCTGCTTATACCTCTTTGTGGTAGCCTCCATAAGCAGGCTCCCTCCCCGTGGCTGTACCCAGAGCAACACCTCCCCTGGTAAACTTTCTATACCTCTTACCTTCCAAAAGGTGGTCACCTATTTTATAACATCAAGTAGATGAAGTTTTGAAATAGGGTAAGAGGGATTAAAGATTTCATTTCTGACCTTAACCTCAGAAAGCTTAGCTCTTTAATTTTCTTCCTAAAAGTTGTAGTTTGTATTAAAATCATAAAATATATTTAGAATTTTAAAATTTAAAATAATGAAATATGTTTAGATTTCAGAATCATTGCTTTACCATTGATGCATTTACAACTATTTATACTCTAAAGCATATACTCTGGCATCCAATTTCAAATGCATTATTTTTCTCTTGGCTTTGTGTGAGCCGTATAAATTAAGATTCCATGATACATTTTTGACAATTTTGGGTGAATTGAACCAGTAGATCCATTTAATGCTAGTTTGAATTAAGAAATTTACTAGAACAAAGTCTAAAAAGTAATTGATTTGTAAAATTTTTTGTTGGGACACCTGGGTGGTTGAGTCAGTTGAGTGTTCAACTCTTGATTTCTGCTTAGGCCATGATCCTGGGGTCATGGGCTCCACACGTGGAATCTGCTTAAAATTCTCTCTCTCTCTCTCTCTCTCTCTCTCATTGCCCCACCCCCTCACTTGCATGCTGTCTCTCTCTCTAAAATTAAAAAAAAATTTTTTTTGTTGACTTAATTAACATGTTGTAACTACCTTTGGAATGTGTGTGTTTATACAGGAAATAACATAGCATGATAGTTAAGGTAAAAATTTCTAGGGTCGGCCATTTTTCTATTTATTAGTTATGTGACCTTGTGAAGTCCCTTAACATCAGTAAGCCTTAATACTCTCATTTCTAAATGAGGGTGGTACCACCATACATAAAGAGCTTGGCAAAGTGTTTGCTAAACTACAAAGGCACAAAAAATGTTAGTTGTTACACTCTGACAGAGTCACAATGTATTTGAAAATGGGTGACAAACAGTGAAGCTCTATATAAATGTGAGGTGCTCTTGCTATTGCATTGCTATTGCTATGTAATTTTCATGAGAAGCATGTAGATTACCTGCATAGGGCTGAGATGGAAGAATTGTGGACCAATGTCATTTATGTTTTCAGTGTCTCAATAATTGGGAGACAGGTTTAACTGCAAGTAATAAAATTAAAGCTGCAGAAAGTTTTTTATTTATTTTAGGGTTTTTGTGTGTGTGTGTGTGTGTGTGTGTGTGTGTGTGTGTGTTTGTTTTTTTTTAAGACAGAGTGAGAGGGGAAGGGGGCAAAGGGAGAGACAGAAAATCCCAAGCAGGTTCCATGCTCATCCTGACATGAGGCTCAATCCCACAACCCTGGGATCCTCACTCGAGCTGAAATTAAGAGTGGGACGCTCAACTGACTGAGCCACCCAGATGCCCTTAAAGATGCAGAATTTTAAAGCTAAGTTCAATACAAGTTGTTAGTTTATTTTAACCAGAAAGCATGAGAGTGAGCAATGAAGAATCAATATTATGAAAATATATCAAGAGGTAAATAAATTCTAGAGAGTATGATCTTAGTGAAGCAATTCTAGGATAGCTGAGATCTTGGCTACTGTTGGAGCATGTATGTGAGGTAGAGGGATATGAATGCAAACTTTTTAGCATGATATTTCAAGGTCTTCACAGTCTGTTCCAGACACCTTTCCAGTTTTTCTTCGCATTATATCCTTCCTTATTCCGTAATCTTTATCATTTCTGAACAAGCCTTGTGGTTTTAGACATCTTTGTCACTGTTTAGCCTAAAATATCTTCTCTTTCTCACAGTTCAGGTCCACTTGATATAATACTTAATCAGCACTAGGTAATCCTGAAGGCTTTTCAAGGCATAGCTGCTCTCCTGGATCTCGCCATCACAATTATTTTACAATTTGTACAAATATGCCCTTTTACTTTGAATTATAGTTGTGTTTCTTACCCTTCTGCTTGAAGGCATCTGATTGAGGGCAAGTTCCTGTGGTTTCTAGTCTCCATAGCTCCTCTGTGGGTAGCCTAAAGCTTTGCACACAATGAAGACTGGGAAATGACTGTTGGATTAAGCTGAAATCAGACTTCCCTGAACAAAGTCCTCTGAGATAGTGGAATGTGTCAATTTTTCCAATGGCCTTAACTGTTGGGGTAGACTCTTTAATCTTTGTGATCTTTTATGGTTCCAGAGGAAAGGACTTTGCAAAAATTTTGCTCTATCACTGAAAATGATCAGGCTGGCAACAGGTATTAGAAGACCTATAAACTATTAATTTTGGCTACACCATTGGTAAAGGAATATCTTACTAAAAATAGTGGCAGCTGTTCCCTTAATGGTACATTATTTTAGAAGCCTGTGACCTTCTGATATCTGTTGAAAAACATTTGCTGAGGGAAGAAAATTTTAACACCACAATTTTTAGTAAGTTTGTTTATATACATATTTAAAGAAATGTATCCATTGAACCTACTATGAGCCAGTGTTCTAGTATCTAATATGACATTTCATCAAGACATAATATAACTGAAATTCTGATAATTTAGAAGACTGTCAAATTATGTCAATTTATGCCTTGTCAAATGTCAAATTATGTCAAATTATGCCTTGTGATTTATAATGATGATGATTAATTCACCTAGATGGAATCTTTCATATTCTTTAATTTCCTCCTATTTAGTATTTTCCTTTAAAATGTTTATTTATCTTATCTATGTAAATATACACTTAATTTCCTTTCAAGACATTTTAATCACTTATTCCCAGCTAATATCTAAAAATATTTTCTTCCTTTATTGTTTCAAATTGTGTTTTAATTCTACTTTTTTTTTTTTTTTGGTCTTAAAAAAATAAACTCTGATGGGGTTCCTGGTGGCTCAGTCAGTTAAGCGTCTCTCTCTCCCTCTCTCTTTTTTTTTAATGTTAATTCATTTTTGAGAGAGAGAGAGAGAGTGAGAGAAAGACAGCATGAGCAGGGGAGGGGCAGAGAGACCCAGAATCCAAAGCAGGCTCCAGGCTCTGAGCTGTCAGCAGAGTCCAATGCAAGACTCAAACCCACCAACCGTGAGATCATGACCGGAGCCGAAGTGGGACGCTTAACTGACTGAGCCACCCAGGCTCCCCTTAAGTGTCCCGTTCTTGATTTCAGCTCAGGTCATGATCTCATGGTTCATGAAATTGAGGCCTGTGTCTGGCTCTGGTCTGATCAGAGCCTCCTTGGGATTCTCTCTCTCACTCTCTCTCTGCCCCATCCCCACTCTCTACCTCTCTCTCCCAAAATTAACTTAACAAAACTTTGAGGCAGTGAAGAAATGTGCACCAAAGAGTAAATAAGGCAAAGTTATGCTAGGTGTATGAATAAGTTAAAGTTATGCTAGGCATATGAAAGGAGCTTAATGAGAACCCAGCAATGTGGAATTAATAAAAAATATATAAGATCTGTATGGATCAAATAAACTACAAAGGGAAGCAAATATGTAATGCTGAAAGGAAACAGAGGAAAATGGCAAAAAAAAAATGGGCTGTGAGAACTGTGATTAAAATAGCATACAAAGTGCAGAAGTTAGGAAGGATAAAAGATAAATACTGGTGATCAGCAATTCTTAAAATGGAAAAATATTCCTTTAAAAACTTAATAGCCAACTGTGGCTCCCTAGAGTTATGTCCATTTATAACCATTTACTACTTACCAAGTACTTCCTTTGTTTTTGACTTTTATTTTTGTTTCGTTCATCCAACATAGCCTAGAGGTTTCAGAGATGATAACTAGTTGTAATTTATTGTAGAAAAGTAACTAAAATACAAGATTTCTATAGACCACATCTTGTAGTACAATGGTGACATTCCCTTTTCTTGGACATTCACTAGGCTAGGTAAAAACATTTTAAAAAGGAGACAGCATTAAGGAGGGCATATGTTGGGTTGAGCAGTGTGTGCTGTATATGAGTGATGAATCCCTAAATTCTCCTGAAACTAATATTGCACTCTATGTTAAATAGAATTTACATAAAAACTTGAAATTAAAAATAAAATAAACTTGAAATTAAAAACAAACTTGAAATTAAAAATAAAATTAATAAAATATGGCAGGGTTTTTATGTCTTGGGGAATTCTTTCAAAGGAAATGCACATTTCCTATAATACATATGGCCTTAATAAAGCTGTTAAAATAAATGGTTATTTTTCAGGTAACACCATACAACAAAATTAAGAGTATGAAGATCTGAGGAAATACTTATAAGAGCAGGCAAACAAAAAGATTCATAACATTCGTTGTCATTTAAAAAAATGAATGAAAATACACTCCTATTTGGGGAAAGGAATAAAATCTAAGATACAGAACACAAAATTAGCTTTCTCACCTTTAACAGACTGTTCTTCAATGTTGGGGTATATGTCAAATTGATTTTTAAAAAAATGTTTGTTCATTTTGAGAGAGAGAGCACACGAGCAGGGGAGGGCAGAGAGAGAGAGAGGGAGAGAGATAAAAAATGCCAGCAGGCTCTGAGTTGCCAGCACAGAGCCCAACGCGGGACCCAGCCCACGAACTATGAGATCGTCCCCTCAGCTGAAATCAGAAGTCTGATGCTTAACTGACCGAGCCACACGGGTGCCCTCAAATTCATTTTAAGGTTATCCTTAGCCTTCAGTTCCACCAAAAGACCAATAGAAAAATGTGTTAAGCAGATCTGGGTTGATTAGTTAGTATAGTAAGGAAGAACACCTGTGCTTTGCTCTTAGCAGGGTCAACAACTGGAATTCCTGGGAGAAAGCCTGACGGGCTTTAAGTGATTTTAGGGCAATGTTGCCCTGCTGGAAACTGGGATTGGACAGAGTTTATAACAAAATAGCTTTGGTTTGGTGGACATGGAGGGTTTTGAAGTGAGCTACTAGTCTTTATAAGTAAGCTATGTTGGTTGGTTCATAGATTTATCTTCCAAAACAATTTATCTTCCTTTAGCAAGCAGCTTAGTTACTTTTGGCCAGTCTTAGTTCTGTTGAGCACAGAACCAGGAAATTATATTTACTCCTCTAATTTTTCATCCCAGAGACAGTAAATTATGTGAGTTTTATTTCTCCCTGCAAATGACTTTAATTCAAAGACCATACATAGCCAGATATTTTCCTTTCAGGGTAAGTGTGCTGCTAGGTCTGGTTTATTCTTTCACCACGGAGAGATCTCAGATTTCTCCTGTGCTGCTCTTATTCTTTTGGTCCTTACAATGTTTTGTTGTGTCTCCTTTTTAAATAGTCAAACCCACGTTGTTTTATTCATTTATTTGCTTGCTCTCTTCTGTTTCCAGCGTTGTGCTAGGTGCCAAGTACTTAAGGTTGAATGAGTGCAATCTTGGAGCAGCCCAGTAGGCAAACAAATAGTTACAGCATGTGCTATTGAAACATTTTGCAGAGGGAACACAAAGAGAGTGTGGGTGGTTGGACAGAGGAGTTTTCTACAGAAGCTAATCCTTGATCACAGTTTCAAAGAAAAAAGAGGAAGAGAGAGAAAGGAAGGAAACTCTAGATTAAAAAAGAAACCAAACAGATGTGCAAGTTTGGGAAACTGTCCACTAATCAGAGTGACAACTTAAAATATCTACAAGTATTACTTTATTTAGGAATATTTCGTTCTTATATTTTTTTGGACCTAGATCTTATTTCCCTAATAAAACTAAAAGGATCTTGTGCATAGGAAATCTTTTTATATTTCTCATGTTACCTAGATCTGTATCTAGAGAACAAGCAATAAATACTTTGATTTATTTATATATGGTAACTGAGAAGACTAGGAGGAAAAATATTGTGTGCTGAATTATTTAACCATTTTAATAAATTCCTGTTATTTTAACAAAACTTTTGGTGGGTAGAATATGTTTGAGTAATTCCCATAGTAACAAGCAAGTGACTCTCCTCAGCCCTACAATTTATGATTGTTTCCAACATTCAGGGCCAGATTAATAGTCTCAATTATTATTATTTATATCCTAACTCATAAGAATATTTGCCTGATATTTATGCTCAGTAATTTTGAGTGGAATGTACTGTATTACTATGTTGTATTAGTCTGTGAGGACCGCCATAACAAAATATCACAGAATAGGTGGCTTAAACAACAGAACTTTACTTTCTAACAATTCTGGAAACTAGAAACCCAGTATCAAGGCCTTGGCAGGTTTGATGCTTCCTGAGGCCTCTGGTTTTGGCTTGTAGATGTTTCCTTTCTTTCTGTGTTCTCACATGGCCTTTTGTCTGTGCATGAGCAGCCTTGGTGTGTCTCTGGGTAACCTATTCTCCTCTTTTTTTTTTTTTTTTTTTAATTTTTTTTCAACGTTTATTTATTTTTGAGACAGAGAGAGACAGAGCATGAACGGGGGAGGGGCAGAGAGAGAGGGAGACACAGAATCGGAAACAGGCTCCAGGCTCTGAGCCATCAGCCCAGAGCCCGACGCGGGGCTCGAACTCCCGGAAATCGAGATTGTGACCTGGCTGAAGTCGGACGCTTAACCGACTGCGCCACCCAGGCGTCCCCCTATTCTCCTCTTTTTATGAGGACACCCAGTTGCATTGGATTAGGGCCCATCCTAATAGCCACATTTTAACTTAATTATCTCTTTAAAGCCTCTATCTCCAAGTATAATCACATTCTAAGGTATTGGGGGTTAGGACTTGAATTTACGGAATTTGGTGGGACAGACTCATTCTATAACATAAATGTTACTGCTTGTTTATTTCCTCCTATGAACATTTGAGTCCGCTTCTTTCATTCCAAAAAAAAATTTTTTTTCTTACTGAGATTGGGATGCTTTAGATTGGTAGACTAATTTAGGGAAAGTTAATAACTTTGCGTCATAAATCTTGTATAAGAATAGGTAGGTTTTTCTTTTGATCAAGTATCTTTTTCTGTCTCTCAGGAGCATTGTAAAGTTGTCTTCTTAGAAGTTTTTTATTTTTCTTGCTAATTATTATGTAGCTATATTATCTCTGATTGTATTGTATATATTCTCTTACATTATGCTTTTTAAGTGGTTGTGGTTTTTAAAAAGGCAGTCTTTTATTGAAGACTTACTATAGTTTGTAATAGTTTTAATTTTGAGTCTCTTAATGCTATCATCTGTAAGTAGTGTTAATTTTGCCTCTTTTCCTTCAAGTTGTATAACATACATTTCTTTTCTTTCTTCTTTGTCTCAGTGTGTTAGCTAGAAACCAAATGTCATCTTCTAATGTTTTCCTATTAAGCTTGCTGTTAGATTTTGTATTTATAAATTACTGGAAGCATTAATTTGTTATATTATGAATGACTTTAATTCAAAATAGTTGCTGAAATGTTTGATAAAATTGAGTATCCATCTCAGTTATGTATTAATACTGGTCCAGATCTCATGCAGTCTTTCTGTGCTCAGACAAATTGAATGTATGTAGTTGTAACTTTGTGTGAGTGAGTAGAGCTATTTCAGCCCTTATAAATGGGTAAGGAGTATGGTCTTGCCTCCTAGGCACACATGGAGAGCAGTTTCCTGTCCCTTGCTGCATGTATGCCAGACTAGACTTCCATTCTTATGCAGTCCCTGAAGTGCCATCTCAGTATAAATGATTGTGGTTCCATCTGGGTTGGAATCTCTTTAATCTCTGCTTTTGTTCTGGGTTCCTTCTGCTTCTGCAACATGTGTCTTTTCACTTCCTATTTTTGAGTGTGGCTCTGTACTTTTTAATATTTAAAGAAATCTGTTTCTGTTTTGGTGTGTAAGGAGCAATATCTGAGTGATGGACTCCTTCGTCTTGACCCAAGTATCCTGATCTCTTCTCTGTGCATTGTCAAGCCATTAAGTTACTGTGTAGCTTTTATCCAAAGGTGGGTAGCTCTGGTCTACCCAACCACAAAAATATTCTCTCTTCCGACAGGCCATGTGGAATAGTGAAAAGTCTCTAAGCTTTCAAACCAATAATACTTGAGACTGAATCCCAGCTTTGCAATTCACTTGTTTGGTAATCTATTTTAGGACCAATTATTTATCTCCATTGATACCTAGTTTACAAAATGGAAATGATTATCATTATAATTGGTTTAAGAACTAAATAAGAATAAATATAAAATGCTTCTCAAATAGTAGACATTTAGTAAATTTTGTCATCATCCATTGCTCCCCAAAAAGAACTCACTGGAGTATATATGATGTGTAAGTACGTTTTAAAATATACCCATTTCACATTCTTTTTTTTTTTAATTAAAATTTTTTTTGAGAGAGGGTGTGAGCATGGGAGGAGCAGAGAGAGAGGGAGGCAGAGGATTCGAAGCGGGCTCTGTGCTGACAGCATGGAGCCTGATGTGATGTGAGGCTTGAACTCCTGAACCATGTGATCATGACCTGGGCAGAAGTCAGGTGCTTAACAGACTGGCGCCACCCAGGTGCCCCCATTTCATATTCTTAGGTAAAAAACATTTCAAATTGGGGAATGATTAAGAATAAGATTGCTGGGGCGCCTGGGTGGCGCAGTCGGTTAAGCGTCCGACTTCAGCCAGGTCACGATCTCGCGGTCTGTGAGTTCGAGCCCCGCGTCGGGCTCCGGGCTGATGGCTCAGAGCCTGGAGCCTGTTTCCGATTCTGTGTCTCCCTCTCTCTCTGCCCCTCCCCCGTTCATGCTCTGTCTCTCTCTGTCCCCAAAATAAATAAATGTTGAAAGAATAAGATTGCTACTTATGTGTCAGAAATATACTCCTGACACATCTTACTTATTTTGGAGAATATCCTTGGTCATGTTTTTTTGTTTGTTTTTTGTTTTAATTTTTTTTAATGTTTATTTTTGAGAGAGAGAGAGAGAGAGCACGAGAACAAGAGTGAGAGCAACTAGGGGTAGGGGCAGAGAGAGAGGAAGACAGAGAATTCAAAGCAGGCTCTAGGCTCTGAGTTGTCAGCACAGAGCCTGATGCAGGGCTCAAACTCATGAAATGTGAGATCATGACCTGAACTGAAGTTGGATGCTTAACTGACTGAGCCACCCAGGTGCCCTCCTTTGTCATGTTTTTTTTTTTTTTAATAGAAAACTTAATTGCATTTTTTGGGAGAGAGTGAGAAGTTGTTATAAATAAATCTGACTAAAAGACTAGTAATAAAGTTACCATACCAAACAGACATAGGCACTTCAGAATTTGTTTCTTCTACAAAACAGATGTACTAGACTAAATGATTCCCAAAGCTCCTTTGGTTTTAGCATTATCTGATGCTTCTATGATAATCGAGTTCATCCCCTTCCTCCTACTTACAAGGAAACTGAGTCCCAGAGAATACAGATTGGCCAAGACCACATGCAGTAGTTTGCTAGTGGAAGAACAAATTGAAAGGCAGGGCTTTTAACTCCTCAGCACATTTTGAGGTTTCTTAGAGCCAGCCTTTTTACTGAAGACAGGAAACCCCAAATACTTGTCTACTGAAGAACTGGCTGAACTTGCCACCATGGCCTGGCCACACTAGACATATTTATTAGAATTGTTGGTTCTCCTATTTCTTGACATGGATATATGACCATTTATAATTCTAGGGTCATTTATATTCAGGGATGGAGATGGATGGATGGATAGATTCCTATCATTTCAGAACTTTCACAGAAAAATATAATTTGATCATGACCAAGGTAGATAGTGGACTAATAGCTAGGTTTATTTATCATTCACTTTGATGGTGCTTAAGACATGTTAGAAATCGATAGATTGGATAATTGGTTTTCATAAAATTCAGCCATAGGAAAGTCAAAATTGCCTATTCCATCTCTTCAAGACAAAGTCAATGGATGCATATCCAAATGTTTTCAAACATTCTGTATTCATTACAGTCTAACATTTTCCTACATGAAGTGTCAAATAAAATATACTGCTAAAGTATATAGCTTCATTGTCAGTAATAAGTGCAAAACCTGGCAATAGTATCTATTAATGTCTATTAATATTATTTTCAAGTTGATTTTCCTTATACTTTTATTCTTACAGTGTCCTTTTTTTCCCCACAGAGAAAAGGCTTTCCAACCTAGGAAACTTGAACACACAACTTGAGAGTGACCCTCTCCATGTTACATTCCCCCTGCCACCTATATTTCTGTGCACACGTACACATGACAAAGCTGCTCTTCATAGTTCTTACTTGGGTCTTTCTCCCCTCAAGCTATAGGACAGAAAGTGCCATGTATTTGAATACTCAAGTTATTACCTCTAGCAACTGCTTGACAGATAATAAGAAAACAAGAAAGGATAAATTTCAAAAGCCTTATTTTTACTCCCAGAACATTCTGTTTTGTGTCCTGCTTCCCAAGTTTGTGGACTGTGGCATCCACAGATTGTGGAAATCTGTGATTTTACTGAAGATAAATTCTGGCCTATAAAAACTACAGGAAACTCTATTATTGTTTGATATCTCTGAATTCATGGCTTTACTTTTAATTAGATTCGTAGCCTAGATTATTTACTTACTAACATTTACTCAGTACATTTTACTGAGTTACCTAAATCTGCCAAAGTTAACTGTTTCAGGCCCTGGGGATAGGGCAAGAAGAAAAAAAAAACCCTGCACTCATGCAACTTGTATTTTAGTTGAGGGGTCAGAGAAGATATAAATGTGTAGTTTGTCATCTAGTAATAAGAGAAAAGTTTTGGAGAAAAGCAAATAGGGGAGGAGGACTGATGGTCGTTGGAGAAAGGATTACAGCTTTAAGTAGGGTGGTGGAGAAAGGCCTCATTGGGAAGGTGACTCTTAGGAAAGGGTTGAAGGATGTGAAGCAGCCAGACTTTGAGATTTCTGGGGGAAGAGGATTCTGCTCATTTGAACATAGCAGTAGCAACATAGATACTTCTCTAAAATATAAATTTCAGGCTGATTCACTTTGACAGATAGGCTTTCCAGGTGATTACCAAACCATTCAAAGTTAGTTTCCTTCTCTCCAAGGGAATTGTCCAAGTGAATGAGAGCTTATATCCTGGCACTGAGGCAGACATAAACAGCCACTGATGGAATTTTCATCTGTAACATTTCCAGAGAGAGGAATTGGTCACATCATGACATTTAGGGAACAGTGGTGCTAAGTGATTCTCCAGATATTTCAGACTCTATCATCTCCATTTACTCTAGATTAGAAATTCATTTTGGTCTGCTTGTTTTAGAATGTGAATCACACCCCGAATGTTAGCCCATCAAGAGAGATTATTCTGAGTTTCTGGTGCCTAAGGGTTATTAAGCATTTGAGACAAATTTATATATATATATATATATATATATATATATATATATATATATATCCTCAACTACAACTGACCAACAAAGGAATGAGCAGTCCTGTGACTTTATTTCTTTGGGAAACAATAAATTTTTCATTTTCTTTGAAACTTTTCATTTGAAACTTCATGATAGAGGATACTAAATGTTAGCCTGAGTCCATTTCCTCCCCTTGAAAAACAAGGTTCAAATGATGAACTTTTGCCAGCTCTGCAGCTTTGTGTATTCCTCCTCTGAGCTACTAGAAAAAACAGACATCTATGAAAATTAATGGAACATTAATGGAACATAAATGGAAGAAAACTATATGGGTATTAAGTCTAGAGAGAGATCTGTCCTAGCCTGTATTTCCCTTAGAACTATGGAAGAGACAGAACTGATCTGATGATGGTTGAGGAGGCTGTAAGGCCATAAATGGGCTTTTTAAGTCATGAGTTACTTTAATCTTCATTATCAAAAAAGTTTGGAAAATAACAACATCTAGAAGTTTTTGCTAATGTGTGGTCATACTAGGTTCTGCCTCCTTAAATGGAAGGCCACCCCCAAAGACTTGAATACAAGGGGGCATCAAGGGAAATGTAAGTCATCAGTTTTTCTTCACTTTACTGGCAAATAAAAAGGAGTCTACCTGTTTGCTTCCTATGGAAATCGGAACATCCATCAAATTTGGATGCCTCCTATTATTTACTCATTTTCAACAAGAGTGAAGTGCTCAAGTCATGGGTCTGACCTGTGTTTCTTTGGGGTAGCTTTTTGAAGGGTGGTGCTAATCACTTAAATATACATCTGAGCTCTTGTGTTGCTAGGCATGTTAGTAAGTACAGAGTAAGTCAACCCTTGGTCTGAAGGACCTCGGAGTGGAATGGTGGTAGGGAAGGGAGGGTGTTTGTATACTTTATTTCAAATAAGTGACATAAAGCTGTGGAATTTCAGTGGAGAACAAGACTGCAGTGAAATTGGTGTGGAAAAGGTGTTTGAGATGTACATTGAATAGTGTATGTGGCTTTGCATCTTGGCTGTGGTGTTCACTGATATAGGTGTTCACTGATGTCTTAATCTCTCTGAGCCTTGTTATTCATTTGTAAAGTGAGCATACTCTTTCCTAACTTGTAATGAGGTTCTAGGTATTCAAGGGAGTGCAGAGAAAGCACTTGGTATTTTGTCCAGGACAGAGTGGGTGATACTGCCATTATTAACAAAGGTGAGGAGGGGCACTCCAAAAACTTGAAGTTAGAGGGCCGCGTGATTGGAATTATGAAAGCTGAGTTAAAACTTGGTTCTGCCATTAGTTAGCCAGGGAAACTCACTGTGGGTTGGACTTAGTTTGTTGGTGGAATGCTGTGTGTGGTGAAATGATCATTGCCCAGATTCCTGTGATGTCATGAGAGCTGTGGTCATAAATATGAAAGCCCCTGAAGAGACAAATCAAGGGTGCAAATCAAAACCACTTGCACGTAGAGGGCAACTTGAAGGTAGTATTTGGCAAGTATGTACAGGAAATCTCTAGGAAAAATATAGGCTTTAAAAAAAACCCTTGTAGGACCTATGAAAAGTTTTCCTTGCTACTTCGTTCAAGGCTTTCCATACCTTCTCTTCTCTCCTCCAACTGTTAGACCCAGCACTGATAGCTTCCATTTACCTCTATGTTTCCAAGTGTAATGCTCTAACGTTCTTTATTGCTCCATGAATTGTTTGAGAAATTTATCAGTAAGAATTTCATTCAGTAGGGTTATAGCCAATCTGCCTGTGCATATAATTGCAGCTTAAATAATACAGTGAGGGGTAGGAGATTGATTTTATAATAAATTAACAAAATTATTTCTGACTAAATAATAACTTTTTTTCCCCAGAAACTATATTTAAGTATTTAGGTGTATACACTTCTCTTTTAGGAGGAAAGATCTAAAAACATTGAGAAAAAGATAAAATACCTGAATCAAAGGTTCTAGGATTAACAAGTGGCAGAGTCAGGACTTGAACTCTGGTCTCTCCATTCGGAAAGCCTATGTATGCCCTTTCCAGGGCTTCTTTTCTTAGCTTTGGTCCTTGACTTTGACATCAGGTCAGTCTTTCCAAAGATGCTGCTGTTGTGTAGGTATACAAGGTTTCTTTGGGTATTTCATTTGAACTCCCCTCCACATGTCACTTAGCTTGAATACTGTCTCTCAGAGAAGTGCTGTTATTAACAGATGTCAGGGAATAGTAAAAATAAATTAGTCTTCATTTAGTAATTTAACTTCTCTTCCTGTCATTTAATGTTTTGTCAAAACTTCTCTGTAGATTTATCTCACTTGGCAAAGAATAATTAGCCAACTCTATTCCTCTTTAATTTTCCTGCCTCATTTAAAGTATAAAGGGATGGGGGCACCTGGGTGGCTCAGTTGGTTAAGCGTCTGACTTTGGCTCAGGTCATGATCTCGCAGTTCATGAGTTCAAGCCCCCTGTTGGGCTCTGTGCTGACAGCTCAGAGCCTGGAGCCTGCCTCGGATTCTGTCTCCCTTTCTCTCTGCCCATCCCCAACTCGTGCTCTGTCTCTCTTTCAAAAGTAAATAAACATTACAAAATTAAAAAGGAAAAACTGTGTAGAGAAGAATTTAGTTCATAGATACTTTTTACAATTACCATTCAAATCAACTGTGTCCAATACAGTGGTTATTCCAATCAGTCACCATCTCTCTCCCTCATGAGAGCTTCCCTTCCTCTATTAGACAAAAATAGTATCTCCCTCCTTGGTGCCCCTCAGCACTTTGTTCCTCTTCAGTAACACAGCCACATTGCCATGTCTTCCTCTCTCATTAGGCTATCATTTCCTTCTCAACTGTAAATTCCTCACTAGACCGTAAGTTCCTATATCTATCATTTGTAATATCTTAGAGATGGTAGATATCCCAAGTATTAGCCTAATTAAATTATATGTGCAGTGTTTTTAAACTGTTTCACAGGAACTTAATTTTAACCATACACAATTTTTTGGTCAGATAATTCATGGATAATAAAGAACATTAAAGCACTAGCCCTGATAATACGTAGAAGGAAGAAATTTGGTGCTGGGCCACAGGGTGAGAACAGAGAAAAGAAACAATGGAAGAGCTTTCAAGTGGCCACAAGGTAAAATTTTGAGGCACTAATTTGCTGAATGTATTTCAGAAATTAGGCGTAGGGAAGTGTGGGTAATTGAATCCCTTACGCTAGAGTCTTTGTTGGCACTATTAACAATTTGATAAAAACGAATCTCTGAATAATACCTCCCTTCTCTGCCTGTGGATACATGGTTGGCAGAATTTATTTCTGTGTGGAAATGTGTATTTTGTACAGATTGTGACATGAAAAGCTCCATTGTCACCAGTGATGCTTCATCACCTTTTCCTTTCTTCCATTTTTATTGCCTTTGTCACTTCTATTGTGAATTCACTGAGATGCCCAGCATGATTTTTAGACCCCAGGTCCCACTTGGACTTCTGTACTGCAGTTAATAAAAAAATATTTTTAAAGAGCATTAACTTCTTAATACCAAAAGCATTTTTTTTTCAACGTTTATTTATTTTTGGGACAGAGAGAGACAGAGCATGAACGGGGGAGGGGCAGAGAGAGAGGGAGACACAGAATTGGAAACAGGCTCCAGGCTCCGAGCCATCAGCCCAGAGCCCGACGCGGGGCTCGAACTCCCGGACCGCGAGATCGTGACCCGGCTGAAGTCGGACGCTTAACCGACTGCGCCACCCAGGCGCCCCAATACCAAAAGCATTTTGATAGGTGGGGGCTGTTGCTAGCAAAGGAAATCAGAGAACATATGGTGAAAAGCTGTGCTTTTTGTACAAACCCTGGGTAGGACTGGACAGGGCAAAATTCCAAGGTAAATGAAATGGGCCTGAAGACTTCCCTTAATTCCCTCACCCCAGGCAGCCAAGATAGCTCCAAACATTGCTTTTCACCACCCATTCCTCTCCTTACTTTGTTCTTTTTTTTTTTTTTTTAAACATTTAATCATTTTTGAGAGAGAGAGTGTGAGCAGGGGAGGGGCAGAGAGGGAGGGAGACACAGAATGCAAAGCAGGATCCAGGCTCTGAGCTGTCAGCAAAGAGCCTGATGCAGGGCTCAAACTCAAGAATCACGAGATCATGACCTGGGCCAAAGTCAGATGCTCAACCAGCTGAGCCACCCAGGCGCCCCTCTCCTTACTTTGTATCACCATCACCACATCTTTAGTCTCACAAATAGATCTGACTGATTTCTTCACTCTGAAGTATCCTTGTTAGGTTATAATACATAAACACTATTAGAGATTTTTAAATAAATAAAGCCTATAAAAGTTTTAAACCAATAAATGAATATCTGTGGAATACGGGGCGTGAAAGAGCTGTTTGAAGAACCTTTTTTTGGACAGTATCAGGCCTCCCACCAAAATTTGCCTTCACACTGGAAGATGATAACTTGAACTTCTCTGAAGGAAGTATATAATTTGGAAGAAAATTCTGAAAGCATAAAGTTCACATGGGGGAAACTCCAGTTCTAAGGTTCTGGTGTTTATTTTGATTTTTAATTTTTCTTTGGCCATTTACTCATTTAAAATAAAACATCCCTTAAATATCTTCATTTTGGGGAATACCTAAAACCAAAATTCTCTTCAGTGAAAGACTGTTGTGGTGAGGCTTGGGTAGAGAAAGGGGGATGAGGGAGAGTGTGAGTCCACTGGGAAGGGGGAACAGGAAGTGATCCTAAGAGTTCTCAGCCCAGGAGAACAAAGGTCAGCATTAGGAAAAGTTGCAGAAAGACAAAATTACTGTCTTCACGGTGATCCCCATCAGATACACGATTCTCACAGAAAACCACCTCTCAATGGCTTCACCTAAAATACTCTCAACTCGGGGATCCTACTCCTACTTACATTACTTTGAAGGAATAAACAGGAATGTTTCACAAACAACCCAGCAAAATGGGTTGAAAGAGCAGATGTTAAGTCTGAATGCCATATGTGGCTAGTTTTGGTTCTCAGAAGACCAAACACTACCTAACATCAAGCATTTTCAGCCTTATTAATAATGTAACATTGTGCCATCTCCACCTTGTCAGTGTTAGGAAGGAAGATCTGACCTGCATTAAAGTTCTTTTGACTTTGTACACAGAAGTCTCCTTCTGTTTTCCAGAAGATCAATAAAATTTAGAGGTAGATTTCATATAATATTTTTTCATTCTAAAGAAGCATTTAGATGACTTAAAGGGCTTCACTTAAATTTTACAAAATCATGCAGGTTTGGGCTTCTTATTTCTTTTTGTTCATTAATTTAACAAATATTTCTTGAGTACTTACTATGGGCCAAGTATGGTAATAAATTGTTGGAGGGAGAAAGTTCTAAGGAACTTCATAGTTTGGAGGAGAGGATAGTTTCATAAAGGAGGCAAGGCTCTGAAGGATGAGACAGATGGAGCCAGGACAGGCTTTACTGAGGAGTCTTCTCAAGAAGGATCTAGAAATTAGCCAACAAGGCATTCCGGGCCGAAGGGCAGCATCTGCACAGACTTCATGTTGTAACATCATAGCAAATGCAAACAAATGTATTTAGCACAATTTTACTTGGCAGCTGACTTTCTGTCACCAGCTGGAGCAACATTAGATGGTTGTGGTGGCTTTTGTATTTGATCTTCTATATCATAAAGTTTGACAATGTTGGTGGGTTTTGAGCTTTTGCTTTTACCTCTTGGTTAAGTTGGTGGTCTCAAACTTTAGCATGCAAAAGAATCAGCCTGAGTTTGTTAAAAGTGCATGACTTGGGCCCTATTCCCAAAGACGCTGATTCAGTAGGTCGGAGTGGGGCTTAGAAACCTGTAGTTTTACAAGCGTTCTAGTGATTTTGATCAAGGTAATCAGAAGATTACACTGTGTGATACACTAGGTTAGGGCAGTTAGAGAGTACTGACACTTCTGTTTCTGATTTAGCCTTTTATTTGCAAAAGGAGAAAGTGAAAAAGAAGGTTGCTAACAACTGTAAAAAATAGAAAAATGAAGATAATTTGTAAAAGAATTACAAATTGTTGGCCAGCAGGGATCTAACCATCCGGAGATAAGCTGCTGATTATTTGAGGCTGGGAGGGGGTGTTAAGAGGAAGGTATATAGTAGATTATAAAAGCAATCATGCTATTTAATGTTGTGGAAATCTCAACAGAAAAACAGGCTGCCGTATTCAAAGGTAAAAACACCTTTTTTCACAAATATATTAAGGGTGACCGATGACAAGGAGAAGGGTGGTTAGATTGTGCTGATATTCTATTTGGACATTAAATAAAAGGTTGGCCATGGAAGCTTTTTTTTACTGTGTTGGGACAGCATCTCTGCTTGTTCAGTTCTGAGAACCATCTTTTTAGGTTTATTTTCTCACCATGAGAGAAATTGCAACTCACAAGGCCCTGTGGGTTTTTGGGGCCTGTTTGTACTGAAACAGTAGAGATAATCTTGCTGTTACAGTTTCCTAATATTGTTTAACTGCTGTTCACATCATTACTCATGATGCTGCATCATCCATTGTGACTCCCATAAATATTAGCTTTCGCTGACTCTCCTACATTATTAATCTGCACTTTTCACTGCCACGTATGTATTTGTGATGAATACAAATACACATGTTACCCAGAGTATGCAGAAAAATGTGAGAATGGTAATTTATTTTCTGCCCATGTTACATTTACCGACTGGAATTTTACATTTCAACTAAACAATACATCCTCTAACCATACCTTCTGAGAGTATTCTCCCTTTCAGTGAGGACTGCACCTGTTCCTTCCACATGTTGACACTACTAGGGAGGAGAGATGTGTGTCCCAAGGTCAGGGCAGAAGGGCAGTTCCACAAGAAAGGTCCATTCCTTATTTGTCATGGAAGAAAACTGACCCAGGAGATCTCGCTTTCACCATAACAATCTGAGGCAAGCAAGGATAGCCATGAGAAGTCCCATTGACATTGCAGAGCCACAGTCTCTAGAGTCCCTGGAGCTGAATGTAAGATAGAGATACCAAGGAAGGAGTGGTGTGACTGTTCCAGGTGTCAGTGTTGGGGACACACAAGGTAAAAGGCCACTGCCCTCACTGTCCTCAGGTGCTGTAAACAGAAAGTAGGCACTATGGTTGAAATACAGACAGGCAAGAGATGATGCAAGACGTGCTTCAAGGCCAAGATGGCAGTGGACTGTCATTAGCCCTGAGCCTGGATCTTAACTTGTGAGTGAAGGAAGAGTCACACAAGTCAGCCATTTTGTGGCCCACTTGAATGAGATCCTAAGAAAGAAATACTGTACTAGTCTGAAGGAGTGACCCACTTGTCAGGTCCTTGTCCTGGAACTCATGTCTGGGATGTTCTTGTACAACCTATAAATGTGAATTCTGAAGCTCCTCAGGATCTAGTTGACCCCAATTCAGGATAGAGAGCTGGAAAGCATTCAGAAGAGAAGAAACAGGGTTCCAGACCCACATCGTTACTCATCTTCACTCAGGGCATTTTTTCCCAGGCAGTATTGCAGGACCTGATTGGTCCTAGGCACTTGAGGGGAGTTTAGGCAACTTTGAAGAAGGTATGCCCAAGTAGAGGCCCTCCTTACCCATATCTGCCCAGGTTCTTAATTGCAATTCCACTGCTTCAGAGCTCTATGATCTTAGATAAGTTGCTTAAGTAAGCCTAAGTTTTCTCATAAGTGAAATGAGGATGATACCTTACAAAGGTTTTGTGAAAATTATATGAGCTAATTTATAAAGTGCTAACATATGGTAAATGCTTAGTAAAGTTGACTATTACTAGCTATTCTTAACTCACCAGGGATGTGGCTGGGGTCTGACCTAGTTGGTGGTGTATGAATAACTTGCTAGAGGTGCCTGGGTGGCTCAGTCGATTAAGTGTTTGACTCTTTATTTCAACTCAGGTCATAATCTCAGGGTTCTGAGATCAAGTCCGGCATTGGGTTTGGTGCTGACATGGAACCTGCTTGGCATTCTCTCTCTGTCCCTCCCCCTGCTCACATATTCTCTCTCTCTCTCAAATAAGTAAAAATTAAAAAAATAAATAAATAAATTTCTATACTCCAGGAAATTCTTGTATATCAAAAGTAACATTTTTTTTTCTGATTATAAAGGTAATTATTTTAGAACATTTGAAAAACAGACAAAAGCATTAGTTTATTCAACCAGTATTTATTGAGCACCTACTCTGTGCTGTAGCACTGGTTTTACACACAGGTGATCCAGCAGTGAACAAAAGATAAAGTGCCTCTCCTTTAAAGGGGAGATTAGAATAAAATACACACACACATATGTACATATAAACATACAAATTATATATACTATGTTATAGTATGTCTGATGATGATAAGTGCAAATTAAAAAAATAAAGCTGGACAGGGGAAGGTAGAATGCCAGGAGGCTTGCATGTAGGAGTTATAAATATGGTGGTCAGGATAGGCCTCACTGAGAAGGTGATACTGGATCAAGTTCCTGAAAAGATCTGGAGGAAGATCATTCCAGGCAGAAGAATAGTAGGTCCAAGAGTCCTGAACAGAATTGTGCCTGGCACATGAAAACACCTACATGGAAGCCATGCTGCTAAGGTAGAGCAAGCGATGAACAGGGTGATAGCAGTGTGTGAAGACAGAAAGGCACGGGGTGGAGCAATGCAGATAGTGCAGGGTCTTGTAGATTCTTACAAAGATCTTGGCTTTTGTTCTGATTAACATGGGAAGCTATTGTTGGGAGGCCTTGCCCTCCATGTGGTTCTTGCACTCCTACATGTCTTGTAAGCATGCCAAGAATGGAAAGTCTTGAGCATTCTTTACCACTTCTCAGGGTCCTGTTTCTAATAAGGCACCTTAAGGGATGAAGTGCTATCTTCTTTCCGGACAAAGAGCGGGCTTGCCAAGGGCTTGTTTTAATATGGTGGGTTTCTTGAGCTCAGTGTTCCTCTGCTATAATGCAACCCATTGCATATACACATGACCATGTAGGCCCATTGTGTCACCCTCATGAAATCTGGGGCACATGAGGAACTGGAACAAATATGCTGATGCTCATTCTACTTGCCAGCTTAGGGTAATAAAATCTTTATTTTGGATCCAGGAGTCTTGTGTCTTCTGCCAGCATCCGTGAAACAGTAATAGGTCAATTTGTCAACTTGTAAGTAGGGTAACATCAGATCCCAGATACTTCAGTTTTTGGAAGCGATTGTAAAGTTTTCATCAGTAAAATGGGATAATCTGACATGTTTTGAAAAGGGTCATTCTGACTGCTCTGTGGACTGTAGACTTAGGGGTGAAGGAGAAAACAGGGAGACCACAAAGGAGACAAACACAATAACCAGGTGAGAGGAAGAAAAAAAGAGGTAGGTCGGATTAGGGTGATTTTGTGGTCCCATTCTGGTTATATTTGGCCAACCAAGTTTTCTGACCAATTGGATGTAGTTTGTAAGAGAAAGGGAATAAAATTGAAGACAAGATTTGGCTCAAGTATTTGCCTTTTGCAAGATGTTTTGTTTTCTTTTGTTTTAACTGAAATGGAAACAAAGGGGAAGGATTTTGGTGAAGGGCTAGAAATTAAATGGTTTTTTTCATGTCTTATATGTGAGCTTCTTAGCGGACATTTAAACAGATATTGAGTGAGTAGTTAGGTATGGAAGTCTAGAGTTCAGGACAGAGGTCAAGACATATAAGACTATAAGATGAAAAAATACCACCTTAATCCCACTTACCAGAGAAAGACCCTGTTTGTATGTTTGTTTACTTTCTCTTAGTCTTTTTATGCAGCCACATTATTTGAGCAAAAGGAGTATTCAGAAAAAATGCAGGAGCTTTAGCCAGTGGCAGTGACGTTTATCTCTTAATTTGATTTGGAAAGACATTGTTCAAACTTGAAAATGATGGAGAGTCACTTTTTCATAGTGACAGAAATGCAAAATTTGAAATGATCTGGCAGAGTGTCCCCTGGGGCTACATTGCAGATGTTTTGCCAGATGGATTTAGCTGTGCCTGTAGCTGCTACTCTGTCAGTTGCGTGACTTTTTACCTGGAATGGACTCTGTGACTTAAAACACACAGCTTGTTGACCACAACTCTTGCAATTAAAACCAATTAAACCAATTAAACCAGTTAAAACCAGTTGTAGAAACTGCCGGACAGGGAGGAAGTGAATTTTCTCTATCCTAATTCACATACTGCCAGCTTGTGCCACGGATATCACCCTGTTGTGGATTTTTAAGTGAAATTTTTTTCAGTAGAATTCAGATCCTGAGACTAAAAGTTCAATCTAGAAATTGTGAAACAACAGTTATTCTAGACCCCTGATAGGGGTGGAGAATCTGTCAGCATGGCCTTTCCTAACTGTTCATGTTTGTTACCATGTGGTTGCTTCACAGCATGGTGTTGTTACTGGACCCCAAGACCAGGTTTTTGAGTCTCTATGTCATAGAAATGAACACTGAACTTGAGAGAAAGAAAGCAGATGGAGTATATTAGGGATAGCATTTATACAAGGTAGCGGACAAGAAAGAAGAATGTTGCTCTCCCTGAAGGGGTAGCATGCAAAACTTATAAAGGCCCTTTTCTGGAGGGTGAAGGGCTTGGAGTGGGAAAACATCCTTCAGTCCTATGGCCATTATCTTGTGACCATTACTTTTCAGTGGGCATGAGACAATCACAGGATGCCTTTTCCATGATTTCCATGGTCAACATTCTTTCAGGGCTCCTGGAAAATAGAAATATTTGTGCAAGCAGGCTTCACATTGTTACTTCTAATTTTGCCCAGACAACCATTACTCCCTCACATCTATTATCTCTCATTTGTTCTTTTTCCCGGAAGGAGGTACTTGTCTGTAAATGTATGAAAACTTTTAACCCTTGCCTCAGACCATTGGCTTTGCAAGGAGTTAAGTCCCTCTTGCTTTCCTATACTATCACAGTGTGATTGCCATGGTTCTTAAGCTATACCTGGGTCAGAGTCCCATGAAAGCTTGTTAAAACACAGATTTTCAGGCCCACCACTCCAAAGTTTCAGCTTCAGTAGACCTGACGTGATGCCTAGGAATCTGAATTTCTAATAACTTCCCAGGTGATGCTGCTGCTGGTCTGGAGACCACCCTTTGAAGACCATTAGTTTAATGGTTAAGAATAAGGACCTTGAGGGTGCTTAGGTGGCTCAGTCATTAAGCATCTGACTTCAGCTCAGATCATGTCACAGTTCGTGAGTTCAAGCTCTGCATCAGATGATCTTCAGCTCTGCTTCTCTCTCTCTCTCTCTCTCTCTTTCATATATGGCTTTTATGATCTCAAGGTATGATCTTTCTATCCCTACTTTCTTGAGGGTTTTCATCAAGAAAGGATGCTGTATTTTGTCAAATGTTGTCTCTATCTATTGAGAGGATCATATGGTTCTTGTCCTTTCTTTTATTGATGTGATGTATCACATGGATTGTTTTGTGGATATTGGACCAGCCCTGCATCCCAGGTATAAATCCCACTTGGTCATGGTGAATAATTGTTTTAATGTATTGTTGAATCTGGTTGGCTAGGATCTTGTCAAGGATTTTTGTGTCCATGTTCATCAGGGAAATTGGTCTATTTTCCTTTTTAGTGGGATCTTTGTCTGGTTTTGGAATCCAGGTAATGCTGGCTTCATAGAAAGAGTTTGGAAGTTTTCCTTCCATTTCTGTTTTTTTGGAACAGCTTCAAGAGAATAGGTGTTAACTCTTTAAATGTTAGGTAGAATTCCCCTGGAAAGCCATCTAGACCTGGACTCTTGATTTTGGGGAGATTTTTGATTACTAATTGGATTTCTTTATTGGTTATGGGTCCATTCAAATTTTCTATTGCTTCTTGTTTCAGTTTTGGTAGTGTATATGTTTCTAGGAATTTGTCCATTTCTTCCAGATTGCCCATTTTGCTGGCATATAATTGCTCATAATACTCTCTTATTACTGTTTTTATTTCTGCTGTGTTGGTTGTGATCTCAGCTCTTTCATTCTTGATTTTATTTATTTGGGTCCTTTCCTTTTTCTTTTTGATCAGACTGGCTAGTAGTTTATCAATTTTGTCAATTCTTTCAAAGAACCAGCTTCAGGTTTCATTGATCTGTTCTGCTTTTGGGTTTTGATAGCATTGATTTCTGCTCTAATCTTTATTATTTCCTGTCTTCTGCTCGTTTTAGGTTTATTTGCTCTTCTTTTTCCAACTCTTTAAGGTGTAAGGTTAGGTTGTTGATCTGTGACCTTTCTTCCTTCTTTAGGAAGGCCTGGATTGCTATATACTTCCCTCTTATGACTGCTTTTGCTGCATTCCAGAGGTTTTGGGCTGTGGTGTTACCATTTTCATTGGCTTCTGTGTACTTTTTAATTTCCTCTTTACCTTCTTGGTTATCCCATTCATTCTTGGGTAGGATGGCCTTTAGCCTCCAAGTATTTGTTATCTTTCCAAATTTTTTCCTGTGGTTGATTTCAAGTTTCACAGTGTTGTGGTCTGAAAATATGTACAGTATGATCTCAATCTTTTTGTACTTGTTGAGGGCTGATTTGTGTCTCAGTATGTGATGTATTCTGGAAAACGTTCCATGTGCACTGGAGAAAAATGTATATTCCACTGCTTTAGGATGAAATGTTCTGAGTATATCTGTTAAGTCCATTTGGTCCAGTGTGTCATTCAAAGCCATTGTTTTCTTGTTGATTTTCTGTTTAGATGATCTGTCTGTTGTTGTAAGTGGGGTGTTGAAGTCCCCTACCATTATTGTATTATTGTCAATCAGTTTCTTTATGTTTGTGATTAATTCATTTATATAGTTGGGTGCTTTCACATTTGGAGCATAAATGTTTATAATTGTTAGATATTCTTGGTGGATAGACCCCTTGATTATGATATAATGCCCTTCTTCATCTCTTGCTACAGTCTTTATTTTCAAGTCTAGATTGTCTGATATAATTATGGCTACTCTGGCTTTCTTTTGGTGACCACTAGCATGATAGATAGTTCTCTATCTCCTTACTTTCAATCTGAAGGTGTCTTTAGGTCTAAAGTGGGTCTCTTGTGAATAGCATATAAATTGGTCTTGTTTTTTTTTATCCATTCTGTTATCCTATAATTTGATTGGAGCATTTACTCCTTTGATGTTTTGAGTGAGTACTGAAAGATGAATTTATCGCCATTATGTTGCCTGTAGAGTTGGAGGTTCTGGTGGTGCTCTCTTTTCCTTTCTAGTCTTTGTTGCTTTTGGTCTTTTTTTTTTTCTTCCCGTCTTCTCTCTCCTCAGAGAGTCCCCCTTAAAATTTCTTGCAAGGCTGGTTTAGTTGTTATTAACTCCTTTAGTTTTTGTTTGGGATACTTTTTTTTTTATAAGGATCTCTCCTATCATTTTGAATGACAGTCTTGCTGGATAAAGAATTCTTGGCTGCATATTTTTGCAATTTAGCACATTGAATATATCCTGCCACTCCTTTCTGGCCTGTCAAGTTTCTGTGGATAGGTCTGCTGCAAACCTGATCTGTCTTCCGTTGTAGGTTAAGGACTTTTTTTCCTTTGCTGCTTTCATGATTCTTTCCTTGCCTGAGTGTTTTGTGAATTTGACCATGATATGCCTTGTTGATGGTCGGTTTCTGTTGACTCTAATGGGAGTCCTCTGTGCTTCCTGGATTTTGATGTCTGTGTCTTTCACTAGGTTAGGGAAGTTTTCCACTATGATCTGCTGACATAACCCTTCTACCCCTTTTTCTGTCTCTTCCTCTTCTGGGACCCTTGTAATTCTGATGTTGTTCCTTTTTAATGAGTCACTGATTTCTCTAATTCTTGAATCATGCTCTTTTGCCTTGGTCTCCCTCTTTCTTTTCTGCTTCATTGTTCTCCATAAGTTTGTCCTCTATATTGCTGATTCGCTGCTCTGCCTCATCCATCCTTGCCGCTGTGGCATCCATTCAAGATTGCAGCTTAGTTACAACATTGTAAAATTTCATCCTGACTAGCTTTTATCTCCACAGAAAGGGATTCTAATCTGTTTTCAACCTCAGCCAGTATTCTTACTATGATTATAAATTCTGGTTCAGACATCTTGCTTGTATCTGTGTTGATTAAGTCCCTGCCTGCCATTTCATCCTGTTTTTTTCTTTTAGGGTAAATACCTTCATTTTGTCATTTTAAAGGAAGAAAAGGGATTAATAAGGTTAAAAAAATTAAACAAAAACAACACAAAAAATCTGATAAACAATGCTAGATCCTAGATGTGTTCTGGTCTAGTTGAAAGGAGCTTGATAAATTAGAGATAAGGGGGAAATATGAGAAAATTAAAAAAAGGAAAATACTTGAAAATTTGAAAACATGAATACAGTGAAATAGAATAAAATGAAATCATGGAAGTAAAAAAACAGAATTTGAAAAATTTACAAAAAAGTAAACAATTTAGTAGAAAAAATTAAGGAAAAATATTTTTGGTAGAAATGGAAAATTATAATTTTTTTCTTTCTATATTCAAGAATAAGAAAAAAAAATTGAATAGATGGACCAGCAAACAGACTGAAGTACGATTGAAATTACATCAGTTTTCCCTAGAAGTCCAACTATGAAGCACTTTATAGTGTGTAAACTAAACTGGCAGAAAGACTTGTGTTGGTCCCGAAGAGCAAGGTTGGCTCAGTTGGGCAGGGCTTAGTGTAACAGCTCCATTATCCACTGGAGAGCTCTGCTTAGCTTACTGGGGTGGATTGTGGTGGTGCCTGTAGGTTGTAGGTGTGTATACGCATGTGCAGGGAGGGTGAAAATGGTGTCACCTAGCGACTCAGTCTCTAGTATCAGAACTCTGTGCTCTCCCCAACAGGCAATTGAGCACCCCTCCTTTGTCTTCAGCTTCCTTCCACTCCCCCCTTTTACACTGTCAGTGACCAAGCTGTCAGGTTGCCAGGCGGCACCTCTCTCCTGAATTTTATCTGAGATGCGGCTGTGTTTCACAACCCTTCACTTCTGAGGGACGGTGGCTCTGATTCACTCAGACCTTCTGGGGGAGGGTCTCACTGAGCAATGGCTGGGTGCCAGCCTGCCCCCTGGAATGTTCGGGCCACACTGTGGCCAATGCCCAGAGACTGCAGCTGGGTGCCAGCCCACCCCAGAAAAAGTTAATGCAGTAGAGTAGCAGCAGCGTTTCAGGGTTTATGGAAAATCACAACACATTTTGTGCCAGGCTTCCCCCTTAACATCCTTGTTCCAGCACCAGCGAATATGGTGGTTCTCAGGGGTCCACTGGGACCTTTGCCTGTTGTGGAGGTGCTGCACAGCCTCTACCAAATTTTCTTCCAGCAGGGAAACTGCCTCTCCCCATGTGACTTGAGGACCCAAGAACTTCCCTCTGTGCTCCTGGGGGTTCGCCCTTCCCACGAGAGCACTGCCAGGTATCCAGCTGCAGAGTTTCAGACTCTGAACTCCTCCTGTTTATGGAATCTTAATGGAATTTAAACCCTCTCCTCTATCCCATTATTGTTTAGTCCCTTTTGTATTCTTTCTCTTCTCTCCAGCTGCTTTTGGGTGGGGGGATGCTTTCCATACTCTCCTACCATCTCCGTCCTCTCTCTGCAAGCAAAAATAGCTTCCTACCCTCTGCAGTTTCTCTCTCCCCCAGTTAACCTCTCTGTGCCATCTACTTGCTGGGTTCTCTGGTTTAGGTTGTGCAGATCATTGTGTTAATCCTCAAATCAGGTTTCCAGGTGTGCAGGATGGTTTAGTGTTGATCTGGCTGTATTTCAGGGACACGAGCCACAAAAAAAAAAAAAAAAAAAACACTACAAAAAACTTCCATGGTGTTCCAACATCTTGGCCCCTCCCCCTGACTGCCCAGATTCAAATCATGGCTTCATGTTGGGTAAGTTACTTAACCTCTCCATGCCTGGTTTCTAAAAGGATATAATAAGGGTAATGAGAGTATCTACTTTATTTTTTATTTTTATTTTTTTTAAGTTTATTTATTTTGAGAGAGACAGCATGAGTGGGGAGGGGCAGAGAGAGTGACAGAGAATCCCAAGCAGGCTCTGTACTATTAGCATAGAGCCTGACACAGGGCTCAAACTCATGAAACCATGAGATCATGATGTGAGCTGAAACCAAGAGTCAGACACTCAACCCACTGAGCCACCCAGGTACCCTGAGAGTATCTACTTTATAAGTGCACTGTGAGGAATAGATAAATTGATGAATATAATGTACTTAGAAGAGAAGCTGGCACACAGTACATATGTTTGCTATTCTCATTAAGATAACCTTGAAATAGTGATTTTCAGTTTCTGGAAAAAGTATCCTTTTATTGTCCATAATTTTTGCATAATGTTTACACTGAGGGCATAATGGGAGATAGGAACAAATTGCATGAAACAAGGTAAGTGGTAAAGAACTTGAGAAAAATCAGCTACATGAACATTTATTCATGACCTGCCTAAAAAGTTGAAAAAGCCAGGTCTAAATAAAGTGAATTTGCTTCTCTTTTCACCCCCAAGTCATGATGATGACTATAGAACAGCAACACACATGTGTGTGCATTGCATACACATGCACACAAGATGAGACTTCTGCCTTTTGCTTCTGAACTATTCATACTGTGATCATTTAGTCATTTGTTCCATAAACTTCCTTTTATCCTATGGTTAAAGTGACTGGCTTCAAGACCAGGTTAAGTAATTCTTTGGCTGTCTTATGCCTGAGGCCTTTGCTCAATCATCCCAAAGCCAGGAAACCTTGCACATTGAGTTCCAGTAATAATTTCAGTGTTTATAATATTTCATGCAACTTTCTGAATACTGCATGCAGTGATGTGTAGTTTAAACGAGCCCCCAGATTTAGGTTCCCTGTGTATGTTTGTCTTCTTTATCCCCCTCACACAAAACTCAGGGTTGCTCTAAGAGTTGTGAACTACAGTGAAGACTTAACACATGGATAGGACTATCTTGATGGTTCTCCAAATGCTATGGAGTTCTTTATGGCTCATTGTGCCTTTTGACATAATTCTGGGAAAAATTCAGTATCCACATGGACCGATACAACCCCTTAGGAATTCCTTCAGCTTCCTACATCCAGAAATTTTTCTTCATTCAATTTGAGCCACCCATTTTCATGCCAATACTCTGAACCTTTAAACAATTATAATTGTTTTATCTCTGAAACCTTCCATGCTGACATTCCATCTTTTGGTCACAACTTTTTACACATTTAAGTTGCTTTTCCATTGCATTGTGGAATTAATTGTTACTGCACCCCCCTTTTCTCAGCTCCCTCATGTCCTTCCCTCTCCAGCCTGGACCCTATAGTCAATCATTCTGACCGACTTTCCCGTAGCCCCTCAAGCCTTTTTTCACCATTACTGCCAGTTTTCAACCCAGGGCCCACTGAGCAATCCTTTGTCCCTAGGTTGTCAAGTGCTGAAGGAAGTACATAAGTGGGTTTAATTGGTGTCATCACAAATTTGTGGCTTACGTTTTTGGATGAACCATTTCTAGGGCATAAATGCAGGCATGGGCTGTCATTTGTGGGAACTGTTCCATGTCATGCTACAGGGAAGGAGCAGCAGGGCTTTATTTATTTAGTGATGACTAATACTTCTCCAGAGGAGAATTCTAGGGAGGTAGCTAATGGAACAATAAAATTAGTCACACAAGGAAAAATAACTTTGGACATTTAATAAAACTTAATGTTTTCACTGCCAAAATTTCTTCTGCCCCCTACACTTTTTGGAATTCAATCTGACAATTGCAGCCTTCTCTGGTTGCATTCTCTGGTTTCTTATGTGTTTGTTGCTTTTTACAACAACAGGATAATTTTTTTTAACTGTTAGAAATCAACTAATCACTTTAATACAAGCAAGAGGCTTCTTGGAGCCCAAACTTCCTACCAGTGTGTGACTTAATGAGCTCAGTGGGGTGACAGATATTTGCAGCCTTGATGTTTGTAGGCAATTACCTGAGTCCCATCTCTTTTCGACCCATATTCTCTTTATTAATTCATTTTTCCTAATGCAATTTCCAAATTAAGTCCTGATACTCTCTTTAGGATGTCCTTCACTGAAGAATCTTGGAGAAAGTGTGGGTCCTTCCCAGGCTGACCAACCATCATCCTCATTAGCCCACAACTGAGACGTTTTTCAAGATGCAGGACTTTCAGCACTTGGTCACCCTATTTATGTCTTGTTCTTCACTATTACCCCAAACTCACACCGGAAAGGTATTCTCATGGCCTTGAAAAGCAGCATTTTCCAGGGCCAACTCACAAGGTAGCTCATTCTGCTGTGAAAGTTACTTCTAAAACTATATCCTTTTATGCATTTGTTAAAAAATTAATAAAACTAGTTCTTATATGTATAGTTGCAAACACCCTCTCATCAAATATTTTACTTCCTTATGCTGAGCAGACAGGTCTCCATGTAAGAGGTTGGTGTCCAGTCTCATGCTCTCCACATGCCCTTTTATTCCCATGCCAATGCACCCTGCTTCCCTCCAGCCATCTTCCTCAGCTGTAGGCCCATCAAGGAAGAATGAAAATGGGGTGTCAGCATGGTTTGTCCATCGCTTCTAGTCTCTTCAGTCTCAACCTGTGACTTTTAGTCCCTATCACCTGAGCCTGTCTTGATAGTCACTAATTTTCCTATGACAGGATTGTTGGGTATGCCTTATGGAGCCATGGCACTCATTTTGAAAGAACTACATCCCGCTCCAAGTCTGATGAGCACACATTGTCTCTCATTATATCCATCACCTTTTAGAGGTGTCTGACCCAAGTCATTCATTAAAAACATGTCCATTTCCTTGATTGATGATGATGTTTCCTTCCCTGTCTTTCATTGTTTTGATGTTTTTAGTGGGTCTCAAGGAAACGAATGGAGGAAAAACACCTTTATTTGCTGTCTTCACTGGAACTGTTACTTTGGGAAAAAATGATCAGTTACACATTTTTCTGTTTCTTCGTAAATATTCCTTTATTTCTCTTTTTAAACATTTTTAAGTAATCTGTACACCCAATGTGGGACTTGAGCGTACAACCCCAAGATCAAGAGTTGCATGCTTTACCGACTGAGCCAGCCAGGTGCCTTTATTCTTATTTTTCTCTTGAGCACATATTGTACATTGAGGATCCACACAGATACTGGGTTTTGGGGGGAATCTATTGGGGCTCTCCTCTTAACCTGAAAACCTGGAGATGAGTTAAGCACAAATTTATTCTATTTGTTTTCATTAGTTTTCTCCATTTTTCTATTTCCTATTTCCTCATGGCAAAAAATAAAATAAAATTTTATCAAAATATAAGTGACACTTGGGAGTTCTTTGAACATTGGTGGAAAAAGTCTTTAGAAAATTCATAGTAGTCTTGTATTAAACATTTTTTCCAATCATTTGCTAGAAAAAGACAGGTTAAGAATCCAAGCTTCTCTTGATTCTAATGAAAATATTTTGTGGAAAATCAGTAAAATGTTTCTGTGCCTAAGAAACATAGGAGGTAGCATTCCCTTTCTTAGTGACTCAAAATTTCCATGTGAAGAAGATTGTGATAATTTACACTGCTTCGTGGTTTCCAAATAAACTACAAGAAAGAAATGATTCTTTCAGTATAGTTGAATATATATCTTAAATGTAATTAAGCTGTTATAATTAGAAATCTACATTTTCCCCCTTATAAATCGGAATTTTACAAATCTCCATACTAGCTTCCTAAATGTCAAATGTTACTGCACATTTATTACTACATGATGTAGTAGTAGCATTTTTTCAAAGGGTGAACTCTCCTCTGTAACAAGACTTAAAACCAATGATTCAAGCTGTGTTGATAGAACCGAAGGTTTATTTTATTTGACTACTATGACATTGGGCAAAAGCAAGTGAGGAAAACTTTGTAACACTAGGTTGACTCTGAGACTGCAAAATTGGCAAATCTAGTGGCATTAAAAATAAAAGTAAAATAGTATTTTTCCCTCAAAATTGTTTATCTTCTAAGTAAATCTTTCTGTGTTATATTCAATGTGTCAAACCATTTTTAAGTGTCTCCTGTGTTCCAAGTTCTGAGAATAAAAGAGAAACTCCTTCCTTGGGCGCTCACACTCATTATTCCCCATGTGATGAAGGCTACTTTGTGCTTTGGAGTTTTTTTCTTCAGTTCGTTTGTCCCCATACCTTCAACCGTATGTGGTAAAATACGGTTACTAGATTTGTGCTAGACATATAGCTTTTCATTGGAAAAATAAAAACTCTTTACTTGAGACTTGAGATTCCACTCTTTACCCCCTCTATTGTGACAGGCATATTTGATTTGATTATGTTTTCATGCCCTTCTTTCCTTTGTCTTCTTCTTTTTCCTTCTCCTGGAAACTTAAACCAAACTAACCATTCTGACTATGCTTACATGACCTTGGAGAGGCTACCAAGGCACCGCACATCTAGTTTTTTCCACACCTTTCTGGCCTTTCTACTTAGCCGCCTTTTCTGGATCCTGCTCCTCTCATTGAGCTCAAAATATTAGCATTTCACAGGACTTGTATTCTCCTTTGGCAACATGCTCTCCTTAGATTGTGTCATCTGGTTCCATGGCTGTAAATACTATTTATTAACTGATTCCACAATGAACTTCTCTGTCTCAGACCTCTTCTCTGAGCTCAATTTAAGAATGCCCAAATCTGAGTGTTGGCTCTGCCCCTCCTCAGGTATATGGGCTTAGGCTTCAGTTTTTTTTCGTGTAAAAAGTGAGTTTAATAATAGTACAAAACTTGTATGTTTCTTGGGAGGATTAAATGAGTTAATGCAGAAAAATGGGTATCATAATGATATAAAAACCAACGGACTGTTCTGAGCCCTGAATTAGTTAATACGTCTTAGTATAGATTGCTATAACAGAATACCATAGACTGAGTGGCTTAAACAGCAAGCATTTCTTTCTCACAGTATTGGTGAAAGGTATGTCTTCTAGAGGTTGGGAAGTCCAAGGCCATGGTGCTGGCAGATTCATTGACTGGTCAGGGCTCCCTTCCTGCTTTACAGATGGCTGTCATCTTTGTGTGTCTGCACATCGAGACCAGAGAGGGAGGGTAAGTTCTTATGTTTCTTATAAGGGCATTCATCCTCATTCACAAGAGTCACACCCTCAAGGCCTGATTTTCCCCAATGCCCCACCTCCTAATACCATCATACTGGGGCTTAGCATTTCAGCATGTGAATTTGAAGGGGGGAGGACATAAATATTCAGTCCAGAACAATATATAAAGCTCTTAGATGTGGAGCACAGTGAGTCATCAATAACTACTAGCTATTTTACTCAAATTCCTATCCTAGATGTCTGCCAGTTTATATCAAAGCATCATGAACTCCCGATTGTCTCTCTATTCTTTTGTGTCTTGCTCTTTTCTGTATCAGGAAAGCCCCAGCTTCCATGTAGGTATGAAAGCCAGAAGCCAAGGATCATAGTCCTTGCCCCTGGTTATTTCCATGAATTCTGGTAGTTTCACTCACTCCTCTTCATTTTTACCTCCAATTCAAACAAAGTACTTGTTTGTTACTCTCTGAACCATTGTAGAAGATTTCTGATTTCACTGCCTCCTCTTTCACATCCCACCCCTTCCATTTTCATCCATTTTCTATCTTGCACACACCAGTGCTCATATTATCACCCTGTTTAAACTTTGTGGATCCCTAGTTCCCTTCTATCCAGCTGATGTCCTTACTGTGGTGGAAAGGTTCTATGTGTTCTAGCCCCCTGCCTCTACAATGTTGTTTTTGCTTTCATTTACTTGCTCAGTATGTTTCATTTACATGGGCCTGATGGTTCTTTGAAGAAACCAAATTCTTTTCCATATAAGGCCTTCACTTTGCTAAGCCCGGACATTCTTCCCATAGTCTTTGTATGTTTTGAGCCTTCTCACTCAAGTATCATCTTAGATGTTACATGTTAAAGAAGCATTTCCTGACCACCCTATCTGAAGTAATCCCACCCATCCCAGCTTCATTATTTCCTATCACATTTCCCAATATTTTCTTTCAGAAATTCCTTAGTCTATTTATTTCACTTTCTTGTGTATCGTCTCTTGCCCTAGAGTGTATGGGACACAGAAGAACAAGGACTATGTCAGTTTTGTTCATCATTGTACTCTTGGTCTCTAATGATGTGCCTAGTCAATAATACTCATTCCATCAGTAGTTTCAGGATAAATGCATGATTGAATTCCTCAGTATTTTTAAGATACTATGGCGGTTCTGAATTTCCTCAGACCAACTCTTTTGAAGTGAGAAGAGGACATCTATGTCCCTTGGGAAGAGAGCTGAAGCAGGGCTGGTAACTAAATTGGGGGAATGGAGAAGAGATTTGCCTGTCAGGTGTGGCTAATTAATATGTAGGTGTGGGTGAGGTAGGGGTAGAGGCAGGAAACCCAGCTGATGCTAGGTCAAAGGTACTGTGATTAGAAATCCACAGCAGATGGTGTGATAGAGTTATGCTTGTGTCCTTCACGGGTACAGATGAGTATGGAGCTATTGCTCGAGGAGGTAATCAGCTGACTTAGGGAGCCATACATGCCCCTGTAAAGCCATCAAGAAGCCAGGAGCATTGGAAGTCAGTTCAGCCAGGATAGATGAAAGAGGGCCACCCAACAACAGAGAGTCAGGCACAGTAGCTGAGTTTGTGTGTAACTCAAGATTACTGTTGTAACAAGCCAATTTGGCATTTCCCGGGCAGCTCTGGCTTGGGTGTTGTCTCTCCTCTCAAAGGAGCTAATAGCTGTGTTTGAAAAACAAATTGGTAAGCCTCAAGCAAGAGGTAGGGTGTTGACTTTTTAGAGTTCTGACTCATTTAAAAAGTCAAATAACTGTAGTAAAAATGAAAACATTCAAAACCATATAAAACAACCAAGTAAGTCTCTCCCACCCCTACTTTGTAGCCCACTCAATCATCTTCTCAAGAGGAAATCACTAGTACCAGCTTTGTGTATATTTTAGTGGAGATACTCCGTTTCACAAACAAGTAAGTATGTATGTCATATGGAAATACTTGAGCAGAATAAATACACAGCATCTTGATTTTTCACAGTAATGGTGCACATAGACATACTTTATTCTTTTAAACTGTGGCTAACCAATCCATTGCATAGATGTATACTCAGTTTATTTAGTTAGACCCTTAGTAATAGACATTTAAGTTTTCAACCTTTTAATCTTACAAACAATGATAAAATGAATAAATTTTGCATATCAGTTCTTAATATAAATCAGGTTATATTTATAGAAGTGACTTTTTTGGGTCAAAGTGTATGCACATTTACAATTTGAACTGCTATTGCTAAATTACCCTCCTCAGAGGCTGTTTCAATTTACACTCCCACTGGTAATGCATAAAAATGCATTTTTCCACCCCTTTGCGAGCTTTTTTTTTGTTTTTTGTTTTGAGTAAAACTTCGTGATCTTTGCCAAACTGACAAGAGGAAAATATCACTAGCTGCATGTGTTTAAGAGCTATTTGAGGTTTTATTTTATTCGAATTTATTTATTTATTTATTTTTGGCACATGTTATTGATAGCCTTTGCTGAAATTTCAGTTGGGTAGTTAATCCTTTCTTACTGATTTGTAATAGTTTATTATCTATTAATAAAGTTAGCACATTCTTTGTCTATGATATGAATTGAAGATATTTTTCCCAATTTTATATTTCCTTTTATAGATTTTTTTCCTTGACCTCTACTAATTTTTTTGGTAGTTAATTTTTTAGCCTTTTATTTGGCTTCTGGGTTTTGTGTCACACTTAGAAAGAAATTCTTTAAGTTTGTAAGTCTTCCTTCATATTTTCATCTAGTAGGTTTAAATTTTTATTGTTGCTGATGATATATATTGAGTAAGTCATATTTCCTTCATTGATTTGAAATGCCACTTTTATTATATACCAAATCCCTTTGTTTCATCTGTTATGGAATTTCCTTTTCCCACTGTTTTCATTATTACAACTAATTATATGCTTTTAATTATAGCTTTATAACATTCATGTATGGCTTAATTACTATCATTTTATTATATGCTTTTCTAAAATATTTATTTTATCTAAAATAAGTAGATATTTATTACTCTTTCTTGTCAGAAATTTCCTACTAATATTTCTTTGTTAATTTTCTATATGAACTTGAGAATGGGCCTGTTTATTTTTAGAACATCCTGCTAGATATTTGCATGGTATTGAACCTTATTTCCTGAGGACATCAACTTTCCACTTGTTTCCATCTTCTCTTGTGCCCTTCAGGAACATGTTAAAGTTCCTTCCAGAGAGATCATACGGGCTTCTATTTAATTTTATTCTTAGATGTTTTATATTTTTGCTGACATTTAGGACTAATATCTAACATTATATCTTCTTAACTGACTGTTTTTATACATAAACTTCTAAAATTTTCTATACTTTCACTTTGTATTCATTTACTTTACTGAATTAGATATTATCCTTTTTCACTTGGTTCTCTTTGGATTTTTAGCAGCACTGGAGTTTTAACCAAGGTATATACCTAAAATGCCTTTGGTTTTATTTTTTATTTTTATAAAAATTTTTTTTATTATTTTTGAGAGAGAGAGAGAGAGAGAGAGAGAGAGAGAGAGAGAGACAGATAACGCAAGTGGGGGAGGGGCAGAAAGAGAGAGAGACATAGAATCTGAAGCAGGCTCCAGGCTCTGAGCTGTCAGCACAGGAACAGAACTCACAAGCTATGAGATCATAACCTGAGCCGAGGTCAAACGCTTAACTGACTGAACCACCCAGGAGCTCCTATTTTTTATGTTTAAAAAATATATGCAAGTGTTTGTTTCCTATCTTTGGAGATTTGGTAATTCTGGCATGGATTCTGAGCATCTGGATTTTATGTAGCTTTGTAGGTAATTCTTGGCCCTACCCAGGACAAGAACCATTATTTTATTTTTATTTTATTATTTTATTTTATTTTATTTTATTTTATTTTATTTTATTTTTTGTTTTGAGGGAGAGAGAGAGAGAATAGGAAAGAGGGGCAGAGGGAGAGGGAGAGAGAGAGAATCTTGAGCAGGTTCCACACTCAGCACAGAGCCCAATTCAGGGCTTGATCCCACAACTGTGAGATCATGACCTGAGAGGGAATCAAGAGTTGGACATTCCAGTGACTGAGCCACCCAAGAGCCCTGAACCATTAGTTTAAACTAGGGGAATATGAGCTAAAAATGCTATATCCTGGCTGGTTGATATTAGACACAACTGCAAAACAGGAAATCCATGATTTTCTGAACATTAAATATATCCATAAAATTCTAGATTACAAATATAATAGTACCTTTTTCCTTCCTTCTTTCCTTTCTCCCTTTCCTTTTGTAAAGGGGGCACACTAATTAATGCAATCTCAAGGTATGGATGTAAATGAGGACTAGGGAGGTCACATGCTCTGTTACCTTTCTTTTCCTCAGAGTTTGCTTTTCATTAATGTGTTTTATGTTCTGAGAATGTATTTCTACTTCTTTGTAATGATAATCATGGTGTGGTTTTCTATTGACAAGCAGATTTTATGTGAAAAGGAAAAGGAAAACCAGGCTCTCCAGATGCTTCTTTTGGATACAGGTTCTGCCATATTAAAACAGCATTTTTTTTTTTTTTACATTTTTAAGAAGTTTCTCTTATACACAGTGTTTTGATTAACTGCACAACTTTCTATGCAGGAATAAGTGTGCTCATATCTGCACCTATTTTCCCTATTCTAAAGCCTTTAACGTTATTATTCTTGCTTTCAAGAGGAGAAATGGACAAACACACATTTGCAGTTCTACATGTAAAAAGCTATATAGGGAGTGACTGCAGGGCATTCAGGATTTTAAACTCAGACCATAAGAGAAGTCAGGAATATACTCCTGACCCCTTAGACATAGTTCCAAAGAACAAACTATCAAAAACAGCCTGGCAAACCATGAGGAACCCACAGAAAATAAATTTTGCATTCCTGGGACTCTCCCATTGTACTGTCTGTAAATGTTAATTAAATGTTTTTGTCTTCCGTGACCTCTGTTACCCTTTCACAATGATGTTTTGGAAAATATTATTTACAAGTGGGAGATAAGCAGTTTTGTCAACATCAAGTAGGTCTTTTTGTGTCTTAGGATGAGTGAATATTTCTTGGACATTGAAGGAGAGATTAAGAAATGATTGGACCAGGGGCGCCTGGGTGGCTCAGTCGTTTCAGTGGCTGACTTCGTCCCAGGTCATGATCTCGCAGTTTGTGAATTTGAGCCCAGCCTCAGGCTCTGTGGTGTCAGCTTGGAGCCTGGAGCCCATTAGGAATGTATGTATGTCTCTCTCTGCCCCTTCCCTGCTCATTCTCCTTCTCTCTCTCTCTCTCTCTCTCTCTCTCTCTCTCTCTCTCTCAAAAATAAATAAACATTAAAAAAAATTTAAGAAAAAAAATGGTTGGACCAGATGGAGTTGAGGTTAATGTGGGCTTTTTAAGGCATGCCTTGTTAACAAAAGATGCAGGAAAGCTGATTGTTTCCAGACTTTGCTGAGTGTAGTTTTTATCTTTATTTTTAAATTTTCAATCCCAAGGGCTTCTTTATCAGTGCTTCTTTATCAGACGAGTGAGATTGGTGCACGTTGCTTGAGTGCTTTAAGAACCCAAAGCACTTTAGCATCATTTTTGAAGTCCTAGAGAACCTATATGACAGACTCTACTAAATTTATTGATATAATTTTGGTTTACTTTGCTAAATAACTTAGCATTCATGGGGTCTTTCTCTAAAACTATCCAGTCCTTCGTGGCTTTTTCCATATCTCCAAACTATCATTTTAAGATACAAAGAGAAGTCAACTCTTTTTCTGGTTGTTAGGGGTTAGGATCAAAACTCATTTGAGAAATGGAAACAGAAGAAAGAAAGAAAAAGAAGCTCAGCAAGATGCAGGGCACTTTAGCTTGAAATTTCTAACTAGAGCCAAACTAAATCCACTTGGATTTAGTGTACTGAAACCCTGAAAATGGAAAAAAGTAGAATCAAATACTGAAAATTACATGTGGGAAAGGGAGAAGTAGGAACCTTGTTTCATAAAATAGTCCCGAGAAAGCCATTTTAAACTGAATGTTGAAAAATTAAATTGACTTCTTATAAAATGCTTCTTTTTTCTATTAATTTCTTCTTTAACTTTTTCTTTATAGACTATTGTCCAGTAAAACCATAATCATCCAATGGAAAAACATGGTATGTATACAGAAGATAAATAGATGCAAATCAATTTACAGCAGAATCATTTATACATATGGAAACAAAATTAAAAGTAATAAATTCCAGGGTTGGATAATTATTTTTTGCTTCTTTCTTAATAGGTTACCTTTTTTTTTCTTTTCTAAATTTTATTAGGAGAATTTTAAACATATAGGTTAGGTAAGAGAAGGAGACGATGTACAGCTATATAGCCATCATTAAATTCAACAGGCATTAATATTATGCATAGTGCCTTCTCTCTCTTTATTACGTTTTCTTCAGCTTTTTATTTTGAAATAGATTGACAGGAAATTGTGAAGAAAGTATAAATAGGTCCAGTGTACCCTTTACCTGGTAGTATCTATTATTTTTTAAAATCCTGGTATATTTGCCTTTAATTAATTTTAAAGGGCAAACATTTTCTTAAAAGTAATTGGGTCTTTTGGTGGAAAAAAATGTACATTTACCACCCCCCTAACATCATTGAGATATAATTGACGTATAACACTAAACTGGGTAAGTTTAAGATGTACACTGTGATGGTTTGATACATTATATATTGTGAAATGATTACCACAATAATATTAGTTAACACATCCATTACCTCACATGCTTACCTTGTGTGTGTGTGTGTGTGTGTGTGTGTGTGTGTGTGTGTGTGTGTGGTAAAAATATATAATATCTACTTTCTAAGCAACTTTCAACTATTTAATACAGTGTTTTTAATTTTAGTTGCCATGCTATACATTAGATCCCCAGAATTTTTTCATCTTAAAACTGAAAGTCTGTAGCCTTTAACCAACATCTTAATAACATTTATCTTCACACCCACCCCCCTGCCCCCAGACTCTGAAAACTACTGTTCTACTCTCTTTATAAGTTTGGCTTTTTTAGATTCCACATATATATGGTATCATACAGTATTTTTCTTTCTCTGACTTCTTTTACTTAGCATAATGCCTTCAAGGTCATCCATGTTGTCACAAATTGCAGGATTTCCTTCATATATATATATATATATATATATATATATATATATATATATATATAATTTCACATGTTCTTTCTCTCACAACACTCATCTTTTGATGGAACCTTAAGTTGTTTCCATGTCTTAGCTATTGTGAATAATGCTACAACGAACACAGAAATACAGATAGCTTTTCAAGTTAGTGTTTTCATTGCTTTTGGAAATATTCCCAGAAGTGGGATTGCTAGATCATATGGTAATTCTATTTTAATGTCTTGAGAAACATCCATAATCTTTTCCATAGTGGCTAAGCCAATTTACATTGTCACTAGCAGTACCCAAGAGTTCACTTTTCTCTACATCCTTGCCAAGACATTTTATCTCTTGTCTTTTTTATAACAGCCATTCCAAGTGTGAGATGACATCATGATTTGTGATTTGCATTTTTCTGATGATTAGTGATGTCTAGCACCACTTTATGTATGTATGGGCCATTTGTATGTCTTCTTTGGAAGAATATCTATTTGGTTCCTCTGCCCATTTATAAATCGGATTTTTTTTTTTTTTTGCTATGTATTTTGGACATAAACTCTTTACTGGGTATATCATTTGCAAATATTTTCTCCCAGTTCATATATTGCCTTTCTATTTTGTTGATTTTTGTTTGGCTTTTTAGTTTGATGCAGTTCCACTTGTTGATTTTTGCTTTTGTTGCTTGTGATTTGATGTCATATCCAAAAACTTATTGCTAATACTAATGTCAGGATAGTTTTTCCCAAAGTTTTATTCTAGGAAATTAGTTTCAGGTCTTACTCTTCAATCTTTAATCTATTTCAAGTTAATTTTTGTGAGAGATTAAGATAGGGGCTCAGTTTCCCAGCACCATTTATTGAAGAGACTATCCTTTTACCATTGAGTATTCTTGGCTCCTTTATCAAGTGTTAGTTGACCATAAATACAAGGTTTATTTTGGGATCTCTGTTTTGTTCTACTGATCTATGAGTCTATTTTTATGTCAATACCGTACAGTTTTGATTAATATAGCTTTGCAATATAGTTTGAAATAGTGATGCCCCTTGTTTTGTTTTTCTTTCTCAGGACCACTTTGGCTATTTGGGGTCTTTCGTGGTTCCATATGAATTTTAGGTTGCTTTATTTTTGTGAAGAATGACAATAGGATTTTAATAGGGATTGCACTGAATATATAGATAGCTTTGGATAGTACACATTTGAACAACATTAATTCTGTTTTATAAACATGGGATATCTTTTCATTTATTTCAATAAATGTCTTCAAGTTCCTTCATCCAGGTCTTTATGTTTCAGTATACAGCTCTTTCACCTCCTTGATTTAATTTATTTCAATTTTTTCAATTATTCTTAATGATATTGTAAATAGAGATTGTTTTCTTTTTCACACAGGTTTTTGTTAGTGTATAGAAATGCAATTTATTTTTGCATGTTGATTTTTGTATCCTGCACCTTTATTGAATTTGTTAATTAGTTCTCCTAGCTTTTTATGGAGTTTTTAGGGTTTTCTATATATAATATCACGTATCTGCAAACAGGTAGACTTTTTTTCCTTTTTGATTTGGATGATTTTATTTCTTTTTCTTGCTTAATTGCTCTGGCTAGGACTTCTAATGCTATGTAGAATAAAAGTGGCAGGAATGGGGATTCTTGTCTTGTTTCTAAGGGGGAAAGCTTTCATGTCTCTTTTTTCTTAGTCTAGCTGAATGTTTGTCAATTTATCTTTTCGTAAAACAAGCTCTTAGTTTTGTTGATATTTTTTTCTGTTATTTTTATGGTTTATATTCATTCATATCTGCTCTGATCATTGTTATTTCCTTCTTCTCTTAATTTTGTACATAGTATGCTCTTTTTCTAGTTCCCTGAGGTATAATGTTAAATTGTTTCAGAGCTTTTTTTCTTAATGTAGTTGCTTATTGCTGCAAACTTCTTAGAACTGATTTTATTGCATTTCTTAAGTTTTAGTATGCTGTGTTCCCATTTTTATTTCAAGATTTTTTCTTTTTAATTTTCTTTTTGATTTCTTCTTTGGTCCATTGGTTCAATAGCATGTTAATATCCACGTATCTGAGAATTTTATAGTGTTCTTCTTATTATTGGTTTTTAATTTCCTATCATCATCAGAAAAAGTCCTTGATATAATTTCAACCTTCTTATATTTACTAAGACTTGTTTTGTGACCTAATATATAATTAATCTGGGGGAATGTCTTTTGTGTGCTGGAGAAGAATGTGTATTCTGCTGTTGGATGGAATGTTACATATATATCTGTTAGGTCCGTTTGTTCTAAAGTATAAAGTCCAGTGTTTCCTTATTACTATTCTGTTTGAATGATCTCTCTATTGTTGGGAGTGAGGTATTAAAGCTTCCCTATTATTAGATTATTATCTATTTCTCTCCTCATCTGTTAGTGTTTGCTTAATATATTTAAGTGTTCCAATGGGTGAATATATATTTTTGGAATTGCTTTATCTCTTTATGAAATGACCCATTTATCATTATATAATAACCTTCTTTGGTCTCTTGTTACAGTTTTTGAATTAAAGTCTATTGTGTCTGATGTAAGTTTAGCTATCCCTGTTCTCTTTTGGTTTTCACTTGCATGAGATAGTATTTTCTATTCTCCCATTTTGAGACTGAAATGAGTCTGTTTTAAGAAGCATATAGTTGTCTTTTTTTTTTAAATCATTATCTATTTAGCCACTACCCCCTTGTTGGACAGTTTAATTCATTTATATTTGAAGTAATGTTTGATAGTTAAGGATTTACTAATGAATGCCATTTTATCATTTTGGCTGTTTATAGTTCCCTTGTTTCTTTTTGTATTGTATTTTGTGTGTGTGTGTGAACTGGTGATTTTCTGTACTTTGTAGGCTTTGATTCCCTCTTCTTTACCTTTTGTGTATTGGCTATAGGTTTCTGCTTTGTGGTTACCATGAGGCTTACATGAAACATAGATAAAACAGTCTATTTTAGGTTGATAACGATTTAACTTTCATACAAAAATTCTTCTGTTGTACTTTCGTATTAAGAATTGAAGCTTTCTCAGGCCTTTAACATAAATATTCCTGTTCCACATTTCTTGCTCCCTCTTGAGGAGGAATTCTCAAGATTGTATGCCTTCTTGGATCCTGAAAAGCCAGGGCAGGTGCTGACAGTGCTGAATACTTAGGTTTGTATGCTTTCTCCTAACTCAGCATATTTGAACCTCTTTCTGTATACACCCACTAGCTATCTGCACAGGCACACTCACTGCCATTGGGGGCACATGTAGGGAGCTGGCCATGGGATGTGTGTGTGTGTGTGTGTGTGTGTGTGTGTGTGTGTGTGTGTAGAGGTGAGGCATGTGAAGCATTAGGGAAGCCCAGGGGCGAGTTAGGGGGATCTGCAGGTGAGGCAATCTCAGAGGCTGCTGAGTGGGCTTCTTGATGGAGTCTGCAAAGCAGTTAGCAGAATCTGCGACTCTTTGATATGTTTCATTCTAAGTTCTGGCTGCTGTTCTTCCAGCTGCTCATTGCCCCTCAGCCATGCAGTTTACGACTTAGTAGTTTTGGTGGAGTGAGAAAGAAATGGGTCTGTTTGATAGTGTCCCACACAGCTGGGGAAATTAGGTGCTCACTCACATGTTCTCACTTTCCCCTACGGGAGAAATTATGGACTGAGAAGGTCTCTCTTGGCCCTGACCTGTGCCTCCTTGGGAGGAGGGAAAAGCCATTCTAGACTCTTCTTGGAACTTGGCTCCTAAGCTCTGGAAAACAGTAAGTGGGTTTTCTGATTTGAATGTCAAATGCCTTTTGGAGTTTCCTCAGATTTTCTTCCTGAAGGATCATTTTGTTCCAAGGCCATTTACAGACAATCCACAAGTTAACAGCAGGGGCTCTAAATGATATTTTAGATTCCACATTCTCTCTGTGATGGAAATAAAGAAGACAGAAGACAGCCAGGTGGGGAGGATAAATTACCTCTCTTGGCTTTGGAGTCTTAGGTGATTAAGAAATGATTGCCTTAGAGTGACAAGATCAGTCTGAGAAGCTTCCTTGTAGGCAGTATCTCAACTCTTATTTTCTTCTTAACATTTGACGGGTGAACTTATGAGTTATATATGTAATACATAAGTGTATGTATATATTACATGTATATTATATATGTAATATATATAAAATATGTTCAAGTAACATTTTACTTTATAACTTCCATATGTAACAATTTGTTCTCATAAAGCAAAATTTCATAGTATTCATCTGTAAGAGGAGTTAATACAATCACTCCATTAAAAAAAGGCACTCTGTTGAATAAGGGTTCTTCTCAAATCCTTTCCATTATCTAGGGCATAGTAAATAGGAAATATCATAGATTTTTCCTATTTTATTCAACCACAAATAGTCAACAGATCTATTTAACATTTTTTTTCTACCATCTATGTGCCAGATATTTCCTTTTGCTGTTAAACTCCTTAATATGCCTGTCTCCTCTGTTGTAAAAAAAATCTGACTTACCATGGAAGAAATGCATCCTATTTAAAATCAAATTTTAGACCCCTCAAAGAAAAACTTATGTATGCCCAGACCCCATATACTTCTGATTATCTACTGATTTGTGATGGGTGAGCAGTTACAGTTAATTTTGAGTAAGCTTTTACATCCTGATCTAAAGCATAGCACAGTGTGTTTGGTCTAGCAAGTGTTTAGACTATGAAATGGTACATTGAGACTTCTACTTCTGTTCCAAGATGAGAAAACACAGAAATTCAAAAAATAAGTAACAGAAATCATAACCAAGATTTTTGAATTTGAAAAATGTATGTTTTAATCTTATGTTTGGATAGAATTGGAGTCTTTTTTTTTTTTTTTCAGTGAACTCTCCTTTTCCTATTTGCTTTAATTATTTTCTGTTCTTCACTCTCCTTGTTGTGATTAGTTCTAGATTTTTTCAATATTTTTCAAAAATCCTAGGTTTGGGAGTTTATTGATCATGGAATTTTTCTCCATTTCTTGAAAGTACAGCAAATCAAGTAAAAAATACACCTGTTAATAGTTAGAATATTTGAAAATATTTATTATAATATATGACAGCTATAGTATAATGACCTATGTTGTAAGACTCCATTCCAAATTTCTTATATTTCAGTTTGTTATTTCCTTCCTTTATTCACTGAAAAATCAATTGTTGTATCCTTCATTATTACTACATGCTAAGTTCTATGCCAGGCTTTGGGAATATATGAGTTGAATGAAATTTAGTCTCTTTCCTAAGCCTGCTAAGAATGAATATACACAAACAAATTTAATTATTTGTTGCTGAGTGAAATAGCATCATCATAATAAAATGTATTTGTACCAGAGAGTGGGAATTGACTTACTCTATTTGGCTGGGAGGGGTAAGTGAAGATACATTGTAGGAGGTAACACTTAAGCTGGGTATGGACAAATGAATAGGTAAATGTTAGATAGAGATAGCGGAGAGCAGCAATGGGTGTGGCGTGTAAAGGCTTTCTAGATATGTGCAAAAGACTAAGAAGCATAGCATAACATTATTTGTTAGAGGAAATACTCATTCTTTTATTCTTTCATGTGAAAACATTTATTAAGTGACTTCATTTACCAAATGTTGTTTTAAGAGAAACAAAGATAGTTAAAAGGTCCCTGTCCTTGTGGAGAAAGCAAGAGATAAATCTAGGAAAGTAAATAGGATCATGCTAAGAAATACAGATTATTATCCTGATAGTGATGAAGAGTCATTGTTGACCCCAGCTAGATAAGAAATAAGAACACAACAGTGAAAAAAGGTAATACTGGGAGCAGTTTGGAGGTGAGGTTAGGGGGAGGGAGGAGAAATAAAAGAGATGGAGTTCCTTGAGGAAGCATTTTAGGAACCCAGTGGTATAATTAAAGCTGAGTAATGGAGTGATGAGAAGTTACTGACATACAATTAGATGTAGAATCAAAAGGATTTGGGAAAAGAATGAGTTGGGGTCTTGGAAAATGGAATGGATAAGGTACTAAAAATCAAGATAAAAACTAAGGTATAAGAATAAATTGAGGGGTAAATTACTTATTTGGGGACCTGCTGAGTTTAAGCTTTATTTATAGTTTACTTCCAATCCAGTCCACTCCTCTGAGATCATCTGACATCTAACTCCTTACATGATGTCCCACAGATACTTTAAACTTTCAGTCTCTATGATTTTGAGCACTTTATGTACTTCTTATAAGTGGAATCCTACAGTATTTTTATTTTTGTGGCTGGCTTATTTTACTTAGCATAATGTCCTTAAGGTTGATCCGTGTTGCAGTATGTGTCAGAACTTTCTTCCTTTTTAAGAACTTATGATATTCCAGTGCATGTATATGAGTATGCAGTTTGCTTATCCAGTCATCCATCCATGAACTTTTAGGTTGCTTCCATGTTTTAGCTTGTGATGTATACATAGGGGTATACAAATATCTCTTTGAGACCTTGCTGTCGGTTCTTTTGAGTATAGATTTAGAGGCACACTTGCTGGACCATGTAACAGCTCTATCTTGTTGAGGAACTGCTATGCTGTTTTTCATAGCAGCTATACCATTTTACATTCCCATCAACAGTGTACAGGGTTCCAGCTTCTCTGCCTCCTTATTTTCTGTATGTGTGTGTTTTTTTTTTATCCTGAAGAAATAACCTTATAGTTTTGATTTGCATTTCCTTAATGATTTTTGATGTTGAATATCTTGTTGTGCTTATTGGCCATTTGTATATCTTCTCTGGAAAATGTCTATTCCAGTCCTTTGTTCATTTTTGAATCAGGTGTTTTTTTAATATTGTTGAGTTTTAGGGATTTCTGTATATATTCTGAATATTTATCAGATATGATTTGCTAATATTTTCTGTGGTTGCCTTTGTATTCCATTTTTAAGTTTATTTTTGGAGAGAGAGAGAGAGAGAGAGAGAGAGGGAGGGAGAATGTGTGTGCACCAACAGAGGAGGGGCAGAGAGAGAGAGAGAGAGAGAGAGAGAGAGAGAGAGAATGAATCCAAACCAGGCTCCATGCTGCCAGCATGGAACCCCAAGCAGCACTCCAACTCACAAACCATGTGGTTGTGACCTGAGCTGAAATCAAAAGTTGGTGCTTAGCCAACTGAGCCACCGATGTGCCCCTGATAGTGTCTTTTGAAGCACAAATTTTTAAAATTTTCATGAAATCTTTTTTTGCAAGAAATCATAAAGCAGTATTTCTTTTCTTTTTTATAAAGATCTTATCCTAAAGTCATCTCATAGTTGAGCAGATGATACAAATATATTGCATTGCTTTTCAATTTCAAGAAATACTTTCTCAGATATAAAATATCACTTTAATTTTTTTTGAAAACTTTAAAAATATCTTTTAATACAACTTTTTCTGAAGAGATGTTATACAATGCCTGGATTGCTGAGAAATCTCTCTTGATCAGAACACAAGTAGTTTACTCTAATTCCCAATTTTTGGTAATATTATTCAAGATCATTTGAAAATTATTTGCAGTAGCTTCAGTGAAGTTTCCCTTGTGTAAGCGAATAACTCTCAAATATTTGGTGGTAGTGGTTTTCAACATGTGTTGAGTATTAGCTTTTATTTCTTTTCCATGGTTTTTTTCCCCCTTTCAACAAGTAGTCTAGTAAAAATGGTATTGTTTCAACAACTTTAGAAACAAATGAGAAATAAAAATTAAAGCCCATTTAGAAATTTCATATTATTATTTTGTGTGTAATTTTGGAATATGGAGGGCATCAGGGTGGGTTCAGAGAGCAAGGTTTATAATTAGCTATACCCTAAGTGAGAGAGGTTTGTCACATCTCACAGATCTGGTGCACAGGCCAACTTCATGAGTAGGGTAGAGATACAAGTAGGCAAGAGGTCCAAATTTGGGGAGGGGCCCAGTAGCAAACAGTATTGACAAAAAGAAAACTACCAAGAGTGAATTGTATTATATATGACAGGTTAATTACTCTTGATTCCTTTTATAGTCTTTGCTATGTGTGGAAAAGCGTGTGAGGGTACAAGTCTAGGCTCCCCACTTGGCCTTTTCTGGCATGGGGGGAGCAGAACCACAGTTCTGTGTTGTTTGATTAGAGTGGTTATTATCTATACATTTCTGCCTTGCTAAGCTGCCCCTTTCCTGGTCCTTTTGCTAGAGAAAGCAGGGTGTGTGTTGTTTCATTTTGGTATTTGTTTAATCTGTGCCTCATGGCTTTTCTAGGTTGTGGTTTTTTTTTTTTTTTTTTCAGTGCCAAGTCTGGGATACAGGAACCAAAAAGAAAACCCAAAGAACTCCCCACCCTTTGTTCCTTAGGTCTGGAGCTCTGTCGCCAGTCTGCCTTCCTCTTTCCACCTTTTAGAGACTTCTTACATTTCTTTTATACATAATGTTCAGGAATTTTAGTTGTACTTACTGGAAGAAATAGGGAAATGGATATCTAGCCTATCTTTCTGGAAGCAGAAGTCCATTTCTACATGTTTTAGTCTCTCTGAATCACTTTGATTTAGGGTTGTCTCTTGTATGTAGCATATATTTGGGTCTTGTTTTGTGATCCAAACTGAAAATTATTTTCTTTGCATAAGAGAATTAAGTCCATTCACATTTATAGATATGACTGATAGGTTTGGTCTAAATTGTCATATTTTGTCATGCATATTTTATTTTATCTGCTATGTGTCTTTATGACATGTATATTCTTTGTATTGTTTGGCTATTTATTATTTGTGTCTGGGAAGGTTTGTATTTTTATTCTATTAGTTACCTTTGTATTTCTCCTTTTTATAAATACCTTTAGATCTCTATTTTCTTATCTAACCTTTTATTATCTCATTTATACTACTTTTTCTACACCCTTTATTGCCTACCTACAGCAATGAACTTTTTCTGTGTTCCTCTTTCCTTCTTTGTTTTACTAATTTTTAGTTGCATAATTTCTGTATCATCACAGTATATAACATTTGTACCTTAGTCTTCCATCTTTATCCCACATTGTTTTAGTCTTATATGTTTATTTATATATTTTAATATGCTCAACGTTTATCCTTTGCTAAAAGTTTCCCAGTCATGGCTTGGTTGGATGTTCATTCTCTAGTAAAGTCCTTAAAAAGAGCTGCTGAGTACAGAATCTCCTGAGTTCTTGTATGTTAGAAAAGATTTTACTATGTTTGATATATTTTTATGATATTTATTTATTATTTTAAATTTGATTTAAATCGAAGTTAGTTAGCATATAGTATAATAATGGTAGAATTATATATATACTCTCTATATATATACTCCATATATATATACTCTAAAAAGAGTAGAATTCAGTGATTCATCACTTACATACAACACCCAGTGCTCATCCCAACAAGTGCCCTCCTTAATGCCCATCACCCATTTAGCCCATCCCCCCACCCAACACCCCTCCAGCAACCCTCAGTTTGTACTTAGTATTTAAGAATCTTATGGTTGCCTCCTTCTCTGTTTTTATCTTATTTTTCCTTTCCCTCCTCCTATTTTTTTTGTTTCTTAAATTCCACATATGAGTGAGATCATATGATACTTACCTTTCTTGCCTGATTTACTTTGCTTAGCATAATACACTCTAGTTCCAACCATTTATTGCAAATGGCAAGGTTTTATTTTTTCATTGCCAAGTAGTATTCTGTTTTATAGTAGTATTCTGTTTTATAGTAGTATTCTGTTTTATATATATATATATATATATATATATATATATATATATATATGTATATATATATGTATATGTATATATGAATGACACATCTTCTTTATCCATTCATCAGTCTATGGACATGTGGGCGCTTTCTATAATTTGGCTATTGTTGATAGTGCTGCTATAAACATTGAGATGCATGTGCCCCTTCAGGTCAGCACTCTTGTACCCTTTGGATAAACACCTGGCAGTGCAATTACTAGGTCGTAGGGTAGTTGTATTTGTAATTTTTTGAGGAAACTCCATACCATTTGCCAGAGTGGCTGCACCAGTTTGCATTCCCACCAACAGTGCAAAAGAGTTCCCCTTTCTCCACATCCTTGCCACATTCGTTGTTTTCTGAGTTGTTAATTTTAGCCATCCTGACAGGTGTGAGGTGGTATCTCATTGTGGTTTATGTTTGATATTTGAAGGACTACTTGGTTGCCCATAAAATATTTTTTTCATATTTCTTTCATTGAATAATTTTATAAAGATTGATTCATAATTTTCTTGTTTTATATTTGGTCTTGAAAAGTCTGATGTCAATCTGATTATTTTGACTTTAAAAATGCCCTTATCATTTTAAGTTATTTTTTGCCAGTTATCCACCAAAATTTTTCAATGTGTAGATTCAGGTAGTATTTTTTTACTGTAACTTTTTCTTGGACTCTAATTTTTATACAGTATCATCCAACTTCTATTACTTTATTTTTCTTTTTTAATGGCTCTGATAATATAAATAGTCTTTACTTTACCTGTCTTCCAAATATATTTTTACCTGTCTTCTTTACCTGTCTTCCATTTCCACTAACTTCTGACACTTGTTATTTCTTTATGTAATTTTTAGTCTCTTGGTCATTTTCCTGCATTTCTTCAGTATCCCTTATTATATTTTCATTTGGCCCTATTCTTCCTTAGGTGAGATAAGTTTGTCTTTTTCTTGCATTTCTTTCCTGAGTTCAATCATTTTTTTTTCTTTCTTTCTTCCTTTTTTTTTTTTTTTTTTTTGGCCATTTCTATTTCTGATTCAAATTAGTTTTTCTTAGCAGTGTGGAGGTTCCTCAGAAAATTAAAAATAGACCTACCCTATGACCCAGCAATAGCACTGCTAGGAATTTATCCAAGGGACACAGGAGTACTGATGCATAGGGGCACTTGTACCCCAATGTTCATAGCAGCACTCTCAACAATAGCCAAATTATGGAAAGAGCCTAAATGTCCATCAACTGATGACTGGATAAAGAAATTGTGGTTTATATACCCAATGGAATACTACGTGGCAATGAGAAAAAATGAAATATGGCCTTTTGTAGCAACGTGGATGGAACTGGAGAGTGTGATGCTAAGTGAAATAAGCCATACAGAGAAAGACAGATACCATATGGTTTCACTCTTATGTGGATCCTGAGAAACTTAACAGGAACCCATGGGGGAGGGGAAGGAAAAAAAAAAAAAAAGAGGTTAGAGTGGGAGAGAGCCAAAGCATAAGAGACTGTTGAGAACTGAGAGCAAACTGAGGGTTGATGGGGGGTGGGAGGGAGGAGAGGGTGGGTGATGGGTATTGAGGAGGGCACCTTTTGGGATGAGCACTGGGTGTTGTGTGGAAACCAATTTGACAATAAATTTCATATATAAATAAAAAAAACAAATTAGTTTTTCTTATATTAAAGTATTTGATATATTTACTCTTCTCAATAGAATGAACAAATTTTTAAAAATAAATGTTTATTTTCAGAGGAGAGAGAGAGAGAGAGAGAGAGACCCCCAAGAAGGCTCCACACTGTCAGTGCAGATCCCAGTGTGGGGCTTAAACTCAGGAACTGTGAGATCATGACCTGAGCTAAAATCAAGAGTCAGATGCCCAAATGACTGAGCAATCCAGGTGCCCCCAATAGATGTTTTCCAGGTGTTGATAGCCTTTTGATCAAGGAAATTATGTTTTTGAAGTTATTATACTTTTACTTTCCTTTTTTTCTATTTTCTACAACATTTGGCATATGTTAAGCTTGCCCAAGACTTTCAGTAAATATAAAACTTTTCTGTAGCTTTATATATATAGATTTAGTAACTTGAATACTTATTTTATCAAAATATTGAATTAGACTGTTGCAAACTATAGCTTAAGGAAGGAAGCAAATACTGATCACCTTCTTTGAACTTGTAATACTGAAATATTTCTTAGTTTTTATCTCTATGATTCCATTCATCTACTCACGAAACAAGGTATAGGAATATTTGTTTAGTATAGCATTTCTCTAACTTTAATGTACTTATCAATGACTTTGTGATCTAAAATGGAGAATCAGATTCAGTAGGTTTGGAATGGCCTGTAATCTGAATTTCTGCAAGCTCCCAGGGATGTCGATCCTGCTGGTCTGAGAACCATACTTTGAGTATATACTTTGTTGTATGCTTCAGACTTCATCATAGATCATAATTGGAAGGAGCATTTGTATTGTTTATTTGGTTACGAATTATGATTTGATATTTGTGTACCTCCATAGTGTTTTCTATAAAGAAAGACCTTCCTTGAGGGGTGACATTGGAGCTGAGATGTACGAAGCCCACAAAATTCTCTTGTATCTCTTGACGCTTTTTTCTTTTATCTGGATAGATGTACGGGACCCTAAGAAGGCTCTTGTATGTAGGATTATCCTTTGGCATTTTCTGGAGTTTCACTGGTCTTGGAAGGCACCAGGATCCCTATTTCACTTCCACCTCAGTTACTTCCCTATCACTTTACTCCATTTCTTCAGTTACTGTCTTCTTGGAAGCCACGGGCCCTGAAAATACCTATTATCCTTCCAGCTACTAGCCTAGCTCAATAGCAGAGTTTGAGAAACAATTTCAGTGTCAGTTTGGGTCAGAGAGCATTATTGCCTGAAAGTCCTCTGTACCATGATCGAAAAAGTGAAATTGCCTTGGAGCCAGGTGTCGTGAGTTAATTTCTGGTGCTGTACTGGGGTGCCTGGGTGGCTCCGTCAGTGGAGCGTCTGACTTTTTCTCAAGTCATGATCTCGCACTTTGTGGGTTCGAGCGCCATGTCAGGCTCTGTGCTGACAGCTTGGAGCTTGGAACCTGGAGCCTGCTTTGGAGTCTGGGTCTCCCTTTCTTTCTCCCTCCCCTGCTCCCCTCCCTCCTTCTGTCTTTCTCTTTCTCTCAAAATAAACATTAAAAAATAAACAACAATCCGGTGCTATATTTATAACTTCTACATGTAAAATTACATATACATGTAATTAAGTTTCATGTGCAATTAAGAGATATTCTGACAGTGTAAAAGAAAATGACCTTTATCATATTTGTATCTGTAATGGGACCATACTACCCTTATCATATGTTGAATTAAGATTTTTATAAATTTCCTAAGTATCTTGGGGATAGCACAATTATATTGCATTGCAATTTTTATGTTAAATGTAAACATTTAAATATCCAGTTTTTATGCAGTTGTTTAGACATGACTTCACTTATCAAAATATTGGTAGCCTCAACAAAAAAGAAAAAGTTGTTCCTCTCTCAAGCTCTGCTCAGAATGCAGTTGCTGTGTATTTATCTTTTATAATATTATTCAACCAATATGACAAGCATTTTGACCCATTTTGCACTTTAATCTTTGCTTTTTCTTTTTCATTGAAATAAATTAGAATGAAATAATGAAAATTGTGTTTTGAGAGGCAATTTCTCAGCCATAAACCAAATTCTTTTTACCTATGAGATAGCAAGTAGAGTGTTAGAGATAATACAGCAATATAAGAGGAATATACAAGTTTGTGAAAAATACTTAAATTCCCAATTCTCCCTTTAAAAAGTGGATTCAGTAATTTGATGATGTAAGTATAAATGAATCACTAACATTTGGATTTGATTTTTTCTTCCATTGCATGTGATTGCTGAAAAATGGAATTCTGCCTAAAATAATAATTTTTGAATGTTAGTAATCATTTGTGGAATTATGCATACAAATTATGCACATTCCCTTAACAATCATATCTGGAAAGGAAAGTTTATCAACCTGATGTTCTCAAAATTATTGACTAAAGGTCATTTTGAGCATAAAGTTGAAGAGATAAACTTGCAAAAAAATGCTAATACATTTACTCAAGCAACAGGCCAGACAACAGTCAAGCAAATTTTATTAAAAAATACTAAACTTGTTTTTTGATTTACCAGTTATTTTTCATCATTTGTTTTTTTTTAATTCTGTTTCTTTTTACTTTATAGTTAGTATATAATCATCACATAAAAAGTATGTTGAATAGAAGAAAAAACATCACATGGATTTCTTCTAGTCATTCAAATGTAACCACTATTAATACTTTGATTAATGTTTTTCTGTGCATTTATATCCTTGACATTCTGTAAAGTTATTTTTGTTCTGATTATTTTTACTTAACATTTAACCTAAATGTTTTTCCATTTTACTAAACATTGTTTGAAAATTATTTCTTTTAGTGACTGTAAATTATATCCCAGAGCTGTACCATATTTTGGTTTTGTATTCCCCTATTGTTGAATTGTTTCTAATTCTCATATAAATATGGCTATGATGAACATTGTGCACTAAGTTTCTTTGTATATAATAGCTTTCTCTGTGTTTAGAAGACCCAGAAAAACATGCAAATTACTGTATTAAAGAATAAAAACAATCTCTTGATACAATCATTTTTCTCCAAAATGATTGCACTAATTTGCATTCATATTAGTAGTAGGAATTCTAAACAAATAAGTCTTCTTCAATAAAAGGCAAAATGTTTGAACTCATTTTTTTTAAATTAATGTTTATCTATTTTTGAGAGGGAGAGACAGAGCATGAGTGGGGGAGAAGCAGAGAGAGAGGGACACACAGATTCCGAAGCAGGATCCAGGTCTGAGCTGTCAGCACAGACCCTGACATGGGGCTGGAACCCACCAACCATGAGATCATGACCTGAGCCAAAGTCGGACACTTAACAGACTGAGCCACCCAGGCACCCCTGAATTAATTTTAATTATGAATCTATTGAGATCCTAGAGCTTTTATTTTTTATTTGTAGTTAATCCTTTGTTATTTTTTCTATTTACTCTCAAAGGAAGTTTCCAAAGATAAAGAATGAGATTTTACACTTTGTTGACTATTAAGGGGGAAAAAATCTATGAATACAGTATGTCTTGCTATTGTTTAGGTGTTTTAAGAGAGAGACAGAGACAGAGACAGAGACAGAGAGAGAGAGAGAGAGAGAGAGAGAGAAAGAGAGAGAATATCCCAAGTTGAGGTGGGGCCAACCGCAAGATCATGACCTGAACTGAAATCAAGAGCCAGATGCTTAACTGACTGAACCACCCAGGTGCCCCTCATGGAACCATTTTCTTAATTTTGTTTTCAAATTGTTCATTGCTGGTGTGCAGAATGACAATTGATTTTTCTATATTCATACTGCATACTCACAATGTAGTTCAACATGTTCCTCTATCTTCTGTATTTCCTACAAAGTAGCAGCTGGATTAAAAGTCTTTATTATTATTATTAAAATTATTAATCAGACTTGGTATCCATCTCTTTGGCCATACTGTAAGTGAGGCTGTGTTCTTCCATCAGAAGACACATACTGTCTGGGTTTTGCTCATTTTGTTGTTAGCAACATGGTGCTTAGTGCCTAGACCTGCTAACCGCAATTGGGCTTTAAAAAATGTGACATTCTAATTGTGTCACTTCTTTTTAATATTAGCTGTATTATTTTATAAAGAGCTTTTCCTTCTTACCTATATCTAGGTTGACAGGTAGTATAGTTCATATGAGACCGTTTGAATAACTTCTTGATTTTTTTCCTTTATGTACAGTTTTTAAGATGATGAATTACTTTACTGTCATTCTCAGAAGGTAACTAGTTTATTGGTTTACTTTTAAAACATTTTTATATACCCATGAATTTAAACATTGTTAATGTGCTTCAATCCATTGCAACTTTTCTCCATATTAAAGCTTAAACTGTTGCATGTTTGGTCAGTGGGAGCCTCTTCAAATTGGCTCTTGTGTCCTTTTGACGTGACCCTTGAATTTGATGGCTTCCTTATTATCTGGTAAGATGAAGTACTCTTGGCTCAACTGGTACCTTTCTTGCACTGAAATCAGTCATTTTCCAAGAAGTTCTGGTTTCTTTCACTGTGAAATGTTATTTTAAGATCACAGTCTGGACACTTAGATGCTCACTGCTCATGGGTTGGTTACTATAGATCATTTCTAAGTCTTCTTTAGTAGTCAGAAGTATGAAATGTTACATGTGTAAAAACACACTGAATCATTTACATTTAAAGATGAAATATGTTGTGGTTTTACAATGACATTTCCTCTTACTATGATCTTATAAATGCTTCTCCACGCTCTCCCCCTCCCAAAATTAAGACACTTAAATGCATATTATTTGCCATGGCTGATCATCTGAGCGTCCTCTGGCCTGCTGTTTTTATTCATGCCCCTCAAGTTTTCTTATAGTTTTTCTAAAACTCCCAAACAGATTAAACTGAAAGTATGAGAACATGAGGATAGATAGATGTTTTTAGGAAGTTTCCCATCTATATAACAGCAAAACTGTTTTTACATTAGATTTAAAACATTATAAGTTAATACTGTAAGTGCTTAGAATCCAGATACTTTAAGATAAACTTATTTTTACTGTTGAATATTTAATTGTTTTATTCAAAGAATTCAAAATTTATTTCCATCCTATATAGTACTCTGATTTGGGAGTGTCTCAAAAAGTTAGGTAGTCTTTGAAAAGACAGCTTTATAAATGTACAATAATGTAATATGTAAAGAATTAAAATATTGAGCAGCATAGATGATTTTCATCTTGCTGGCACATGATGTTTTGCTTTTGCCTATAAAGTGTTTTGATGTACTGTTTTACTGATTTCATTTCATTGTCTATGTTTCAGTTAGAACTCACTGAGCTTCCTTAAGGCAGTTATTTCAAATTTTTTTGCCAGGTAGGAAGATCTCCATTTCTCTAGGGCCAGTTACTGGGGCTTTGTTTTGTTTTTTGGTGATGTCATGCTTCCATGATTCTTTGTGATCCTTGTAGTCTTGTGTCAGTGTCTCTGCTCATTTGAAGAAGAGACACCTCTTTGAGCCTTTGCAGACTGGCTTTGGAGTGAAAGCCCTTCAGCAGTCAGCTCAGCCAGAGAGTCAGAGCAGACTGGCTGATAGGGTCCACCAGTGGGCAGGCCACGTGCCAGGGACTACAAAAAAGTCTGTTACTCACTGTGTTCCCTTTCCCCACGGGATGCTTGTGGGCCAATGGGATTTTTCTTGATAGTGCATTCTGAGCAGTAATGTAGGCACAGGGAAACTTTTTTCTTTCCCTTTTCAATGCATCTTTGTTCATTCCTGTATTGCACTTATATGCTATTACCTCTCATTTGGATTCCAGAGCTCCCATGAAGGTATTTTCTACCGTGGAGAATTGTTAAGGGAGTGTTGATGTGGGCATATTAGGCTAGAACCTCCTGTTCTGTCATTTTGCAGATATTACTCCTCAACATTTTGTTTCTTTTTTGTTTTTTTTTTTTGGTTCTTCTTTTGATGAAAGACATTTTGGCCCCAGGCCTGCTTCAGACACATGAGATACTTATTTTGTTGATGAGTTTTTATATTTTGAAATTGTATGTTGATTCAAAAGGCAGTTTATGAAATGGAGCTGTTTGTTTCTATTCGTGCAAGTCCTAATCTGGTAATTAATAATAGATGAAAGAAAGCCATTTTCTTGTGCATTAAAAATTTTTGGAGCGCCTGGGTGGCTTGGTCGGTTAAGCGTCTGACTTCGGCTCAGGTCATGATCTCACCGTCCGTGAGTTCGAGCCCCGCGTCGGGCTCTGTGCTGACAGCTCGGAGCCTGGAGCCTGTTTCAGATTCTGTGTCTCCCTCTCTCTCTGCCCCTCCCCTGTTCATGCTCTGTCTCTTTCTGTCTCAAAAATAAAAATTAAAAAAAATTTTTTTTTCATATAGCCCTTTCAGTATTTTGATTCCACTCAAGATTCCCTGTTATAAAGAGTCACATTAAATGTTCTGCTGACCATTCATCTTTACAAAAAATCTATGGCTAAACCCTCACTCTCCAATTTTTTCCCTAAGGAATGTAAAGATCCTACAAATTACAATAAACTGGTGATGTGTGTACTTTAATTTCTCGCATAACGTGGGCTACTTTGAATGATTTGTTGAAACTACAAGCATATTTTAATAGTAAAACATGTACTTGTGGCATTGTGGAATGGACAGGAATCAAATTTATGGGGGATACCCTACTACTTCACATGAATTGTATTCCCCCTTCTTTTCCTTCCTTTTTAAAAAATCCTAGCAGTAGCATACGGGATGTTTTAAAAATAAAGTATGGCTAATTAACAAAGTATAGAGTCTGTAAGTAGCATGTTTGAAATTTCCATTTCCCAAAGTTCTTTTAACACTTCTTAAACCAATTTGCCTATTTCAGTGTACTTTGCCTGTTACGATTTCAAAGGACATATCCTTATGTGATTTGGTGCATAAAAATTATACCAAATGAGTATTCCTGATCTTTCCCTGGAGTATTTAAGAAAAGTTATGTTCCGTGTTAGCTTGTTAAGCAAGATGTCACTAGAAACTCACATGGAACCTCTGATTCTCACCATTTTACAACAGGATAAATAGTTAAGAAATTCGGCTTTAGGTGGCGCTTGTCTTTTCTAGTTAGTTCATGGTCTCTTCATCTGTCAAATCAATAGCCCTGTAAGCCTGCTGTGTTCATTTTGGACAGGGAAGTTCTAGTTCACTTTTCTGGATCTTTTCTGGAAAAGAACATATCAAGGACTGCTATCAAACCCTTTCTTCCTGTATCTCAGGTGAGAGGAAAAAGTGACATTATTCTTAGCCATTTTGAGCAAGTCTTGAATTTGTCACAGAGAGGGAGAGAAAAGTAATTTGCATCCTAAGGTAATCTAAAATAATAGCCTTTGTGTGTGCATTGGGATATGTCTAAATATGAAGATAGTAAAATTGCCAAAGAAAGCTTACAGATAGTAATGAGGACAGAACAAATAGTTCAAAGGAACATTGATCTTTGAATCTACAGGTAGCTCTTGATAAGAGCACTACATTTTTCTATTCTTGGGTAGCAAACTTTCGTAGATTCATCAAAACAATCTCACTCAAGAGCCTACTGATCTTTTTATGTGATTTTTCATGCCTTTGAATACATTTTTAATAAGATATCACTGTTGAAAAGACTGGAATTTCTAATATTTCTTGTTACCTGCCGTTGTGTTTATTTTCAGACTAAATCAAGATTATGACTGTTTCAGATAGCCATTTAGTATCTTTAAATTTTCATGACCTATATTGCCTCCTTTTAAGAGTGACAAATTTAGCCATCAAAACCAGAATGATAAAATTATGAAGATGTCTTTTACACCAAACACCAAGACTACCAAATAACATGAGTAATTTTCTCTTTTACTTTATAAAAGGAAAAATGCGGGAAATAATAGTATCTGTATATAGGATCATGCCATAATTTGAATTAGCTCAGCACTACTGTTAAAACTGTCCTGTTTGCCGAGCCCAAGATATAAGAAGAGTTGACAAATCAAAAATAGAAGCTCATTTTCCTTACAGTAATTCTACGCAAAATGTTTTAGTACATTTGCACTTTTTAGGATGAATGGAAATAGTCAAGTTTATGTGCAAAGACGACCACAGTAACTATCAATAAGCTGATTATTAAGAGAGATACTAGGTTTGAAATAGCTTGCCAATCGGTGACAATCATGGCACACATCTTATAGGATAAATTAAAAGACCCTAGAATCAGTGACCTCACTGTCAATAATATGTTCTTATTCTCAGGGGAATCATGTACTAAATTGTTAAAAAATTTGTATGAAATTAGTGGGGGAGTTTACACTTCTCCATTCTTATTTTTTTTTCATTATTATAATAAATAACCAGAGTCTTTCAGTCCTATAATCTAAAAGTGCTTTCTGCTTCTCCCTCCTGCTTCCCTAAAGTCCACCACAAGGTTCGAAGTATCCTGGAAGAAACATCAAAAGAATGATGACTTCTGTAAAGGACTTTACCACACACTCTTAACTGTTGATTCTATATTGAACAGCCTTAGGCATATGGGAATCCTTGTTCTGGGAGCAAGAAGCCTGTCAAGTAGGATTTCTGACACTCCTAGTGTAGATGCAGTTGACTTTATGATAGTAGACTACCAAGTAACTCAAGATCAAATGAATAAGAATTAATTACCTCAGACTGAATTAGAGAGCAATTTAATCATGCTTAAGGTTTTTTTTTTTTTAAATATGAGAACAGGGGCGCTTGGGTGGCTCAGTCTGTTGGGCGTCTGACTTTAGCTCAGGTCACGATCTCGCGTCAGTGAGTTCGAGCCCCGCGTTGGGCTCTGGGCTGACAGCTCAGAGCCTGGAGCTTGCTTCCGATTCTGTGTCTCCCTCTCTCTGTCTCAAAATAAATAAATGTTAAAAAAAAATATGACAACATTTGCCTGCCTTCGTGATTTATCAATTTTTTTTTTTTTTTTTTTTTTCTGTTCAGGAAGCATTTTATTGTTGCTACAAGTTTAGGGATTTTCATGGACAGAAAATCAACACTTTCAGAAAATCTCCCGCATGGCCCTGCTCAGCTTCTGAATCTTGGTTTTCGCAGACATATCAGCATATTTCTCACCAATACGGACAATCATTCCACCCATGATGGACGGATCAATCTTAACCTCCAATTTCAATACTTGGCCTTTACTTAGGAAGCTCTTCAGGACTGTTTTTAATTCAGCAAGAGTGGGTTCATCTAAAGGGGATGCAGTGGTCACTGTGCAAGGAACTTCTCCACGGTGGACACTCATCATGGTCGAAAAGGCAGAAACGACTCCAGGGGTGTTGTTCAAGCGACCATTTTCAGCAAGCAAATTGATCAGGTTGCATGTGAGGGGAGAGAATCTCTCTTTTGCTGTCATGTCGTTTAGGCTTTTCACTTTCACGGAACGCTTCACATAGGGATTCATAATGGAAGCAGCCATTTTGGGTTCCTTCAAGATTTGCGCTACTCTCAACAATTCCTTTTCTACTTGTTCCAGCTTATTCTGTTTAGATGCAGCAGAATAAAGAGCAGTGGCATAGCGACCTTCGATACCATATATCTGAACAGGTGGCCTGACGAGCTTGGCAAATGGCCTGACCACAGATGTACTAAAGCATCGCACCTAAGCTGTAAGGTGTCATGATGTGTAAAGCATAGTGTTGCTATGTAGTATAAAGACCACGAATTTTCTTTCCAACTCCATCTTCTGTATGACCGTGTGGGTTCGAATCTCAGCTCTACCTACCCCTTTCCTGGCTGAGCAGCCAAGGACGAGTCATTTAAACTTTTCGGTCTCATTTCCTTTATAAAAATGTGAAATGTGTTTTATAAATACTCCTTAGCATTACTAGAGACCCTTGACAGGTCTGACCACAACGACAAGGTTAAATGACTTGGGGGTGGGCTGTATCCTTTCCTCAGAGTCCAGGGGAGCCTTCCCCCGCCCCTTTCCCGTGCGCCTCAAACTAGCTGCTCCCGAGGCTGTGCTCGGGGACGCCAAGGTCAGGCACACGTCCCCCTGCACCGCCAGCCCCGCGGACGTACAGGGAGGTAGGGCCGCCCGAGCGCTTTGCGTCGCTCCCACTCGCAGGGCCCTACAACGCTGAATGGCGGCCACGCTTCCCCAGCTGTGGTCTCGCTCTGTGGCTCTTAGGGCTCTGCTACGTGTCACTTTAGAAGGGATCCTCTCGCTAGTTTTCAGGACCTCCCTTCTCTCACCTGCCGGGAGAGCCCGGACACTGCAGAGGAAGCCATCTTCCTGATTTATCAATTTTAATAGGCTATCCTATTACAATGTGGAAAAACCCTCTAAGTAATATCTTAGTTAACTGACTCCTTACAATTCAGTAAAAGTCCTAAAAAATAAAAAGAACTTAATACACAAAATAATACATAATTGGAAAAATTTAAGAAAAATGATTTCATAAAAATCAAAGGCAAACTATTGGTTCTATTGACAGAATAGCTCAGAATAATGGTTAAATATTAGGCAGGCAAAATGCCTTTAACGTGTTTTGTTGCTCTTTATTACATTGCAGTTATTTGCATGCTTTCAATAAAAATCTTATTTAGTGAGGCACGATAAATCCACTACTGAAGAACAAAGCATATTCTTATATGGAAATGATGCCATGGGGGCGCCTAGGTGGCTCAGTTGGTTAAGTGTCCGACTTCGGCTCAGGTTCCTGAGTTTGAGCCCCACGTGGAGTTCTGTGCGGACAGCTCAGAGCCTGGAGCCTGCTTCGGATTCTGTGTCTCCCTCTCTCTGCCCCTCCCCCCTCATGCTCTGTCTCTCTTTCTCTCTCTCTCAAAAATAAACATTAAAAAATGTTTAAAAAGTAAAAAATTTAAAAAAAATGATGCCACGATGTAGTTTTTGGTAACTGCTCTATCATTTATGTATTCCCAGAGCAACAGGTAGGAAAAAGAGCCACTTTCTGGAAGGACATAAGTCTTGGAGATCTTAGAGAAACAGAAATAATTCTATATTTGTAAGTACTGCAGGCAAAACTTAGTAGGCATGCTTTGTATTGTATGTTTTCTGAACCCCAGCCTTAAAATATGTTCTTATAAAAGCAATAAAAGTACTTGTGGCAGATAAAAGTGATTGACTATGGCTCTTGGAAATTTACAAAGCCTCCGGAGAGAAATCAAATATCAAGCCTTAATTTCAGATGCCTCTAGTTACGTTAACCATATTAACAAGGATAATTTTTTAAATTATAATAAAAAAGCCAAATAAACAAAATATCACATTATTGATACTGAATTAGAAAATAGCTAAACAAATGTATATGGCCAAAACTTCACCTGTGTGAGTGAGAATGCAATTTGGCCAGAAGCAGGGACTAAGAAACAAAACAGACAGCTTGCCCTACTGGCATTTCGACTCAGCATTTCACATAACAGAAATAAAAAAAGTAATTGTATCCTTAGATAAATTTTAAAAAATGAAAACATTCTGTAGAGCACTAGTCTCTCAATAAAGTGAAGCCATGAGTCATTTCAGTAAGTGGCTAACTCCTTGACTTTTGAAATACTGATAACTGTAAATATATGATGATCTTTGACCCTTGGAGGTATGAAAATCAAGTGAGCAAATTTTTATTTTACTATCTTGAACAGACAATAACTTTGGTTATATTTTTGTTTGTATTTTGGTTTCTACTTTAAGTACCTTCTATGTTTTTTGGATAACCAGTTATTCTAAGCTTTTTTTTGGTGGGGCACCTGAGTGGCTCAGTCGGTTAAGCATCCAACTTGATTTCAGCGCGTCATGTCTCAGTCTTGAGATCAAGCCCTAAATTGGGCTTCATGCTGAGCACGGAGCCTGTTTAAGACTCTCTCTCTCTCAGTATCTCTCTCTCCCCATCTCCCCACCGCCTCTCTCCACCCATGTGCTCTCTTTCTCTAAAAAAATAAAAATAAAAAAATAGTCATTTCTGCAAAACATTGCAAGAGAAAAAATTGTTTTTAATACTTCTGCCCCTCTGAGTTTTCTTTTCACAGAGGCCATGTGGTGAGTGGCATAATACCACCTGCAGACAGAGCAGGAACTAAACAAATTATCTCCTGAAACTAAAATGTTTTATTGTGACCCTGTTTTGTTTAGTTTTACAGATCTGCCTCATACGTTCACAGTGGATCATTTACTCACTTCTGGGTTTTTCCACTGAATTTGGTTCAGTAAAACTACTTGCTAAAAATAGATGCATGGCTCAAATACGTTCCTTAACAAAGGTTAGAGCCATCCTTTTTCTGTCCTCAGGGGTAATGAATATTCACTTTGTGACTTTGCTGTGAAACTATTTTTCTTAATGGCACAGGTTTTAATTTTCTAAGATATGTTTCCAAAATAGCTTGTTTTTTGTTTGTACACAAAGAACACCAAGAAGAAGAATGAGAATGATTTTCTCATCCCTTATGTGTACTAAAATCTTAGAGAGTAATATTAGTATACTCTGGATTCAAAACCTAAGGATTTAAAACCCATATTTTCATGGGAAAAATGATAATTTTTGGTACTACACTGCCTCTCGGTGGTTCATTTAATATTTAGTTCAATTACAAAATGTATCATAATATACAAGAAATCTAAAATTTGCAGTAACAGAGTTTTCAATATTTTAAGTTCATTGAGTTCCTAAAGTAACAACAATGTAAATTATCTTGTGCTTTGTATGCATATCAGAAATGAATGAGTCTATATGCAAAGGAGAGATTGACATAATATGGAAGAGAAAGTCAAGCCAGGCTGAGTATAGGTCATGATTAGGTTGGAAAATCTCACCTCTGAACATTCATTGTTCTGTGTCCAGACATTACTAAGCTTTATTTGTTCGTTTTTAATTTATATTTTGATGCCCTAACAGTAAATCCTAAAAATTAGGTAAAAGTTTAAAACCCTTCCCTATTAAGTTGGCTAAATTTAATTTTATTTGGGAATGTATGTGTGTCTATGGGGCAGGAAACTATGCCAGGAACTCTCGAAAGACATAGGCAGATAAAATTTGGTTTCAATTATCAAGGAGTACATCAGCTATTATAATGAAGAGAATAGTTTGTTTTTTTCCTCTTGATACTACCCAACATTTGTTGATAGATTGGGTAATCAAAGGTGTCAACTATTCTCCTCTTTATAGTGTAATTTATAATTCTCTGAAAGATGTTATACAAAGAATAATGATAAGACTGTGGAAAAAAATAGCTTTCAAAATTCCATGTGTTGCTCTCTATTGGGTGAGAACCCATGGTGTGGTATCTGATTGAGGTTATAAGAAGTGCTTGACTTATGATCTTAGAGGCATAAGTGCTTTATGATCTTGGAGGCATAATTGAGTTGAGTTACGTATCAATATAAGTTTAAAAATCTTAAGTTTCAAGTCCTTTGTGGGTAATGCAATCCAGTCCTTCTAAGGATCTGGTTCCCCTGGGAAGCACCAACTAGCTGAGTTGTAATTTACTTTGGTAGTCCTTACTGATTGGCACTTGAATCGGTCCTTCTCAGGGCAGTGACAGCCCATCTTTTCTCTGGAACATCTTCATGTAGATGAAATCTTTTGGTCTTCCAGTGAGTCCTTCCAGGTTTTTATGATTTTGTTTCAGACCTCATTAAAAAAAAAAGAGAGGTGGATTTTTAAGTACTGGGATGATTATAAGAGGATTTAGTTAAATTAGGCACAGGACATGGTCTCAGACCAAAATCCATAAGTTTGCCAAATATGAGTTCACTGGGAGAGAATCTGTGCCTGCTTGTAGGTAGGGGGTGCTCTCATTTTTAACAAGGCTGATGGTAAAACTCTATGGCTCCTATCCTAGAAGGTTTCAGAGTCTTTGCCAATGATTTGCTTTAGGGTTTGTTTTATTTGCTTTATTTGTCCAGAGGACTGAGACTTGTAGAAATCTGCAAACATTTGTATAATTCCTGGACAATGGTAGAAATAAATGACTTTCTATATCTAATATCTTTGGTGTGCCCAAAGTGACAGTTATGTAATTAAGACTTTACTGCTGCCCGAGCCATTCAGACATCATACACCCTGTAACTAAACAAAGTCTTTTATTCTTTATGGGCCTTAGTTCTATAAAATCCAACTAGTTCCTGAAAAGTTGGTTTAGGGAAAACTTCGTGCATTTACTTTGAAAGAATACTTTACCTGTAAAGTATTCTGATGAATAGCTCATGTCTTTGATATTTTAAATAATTTAATCTGTTTATTAGGCGTAGTAAAAGTCTAGTGTCCTTAAAATCTCTAATTCATAGGATTTTGTTGATGACACAATACTAGCCAAATAGGGACTGTAGTGTGGGAATTATTTTATTATGCAATTCCCATAAACCAGTCAAATTTTTCTTAGCCCAATTTGTGTAGCCTATGTGTCCATTTTCCTTTGTGAGGCACATTTTGAAAATGAAGAAAAATTTCTTACAGTATCCAAACTGGATCTTCTAAGTTTGGAGTCCACTGTGGGTTAATAGCTTTTGAAACTCTGTTCGCACAATGGTTGCCTTTAGAAATTTTGTCCTTCTGCCCTGCCTGGGCTCCACAATAAGTCACTGATAATCTGACTAGGCAGTTGTAAAGCCTCTGAAAGGCAGCTATCAATTCTCTGTGAGGTATTTAGGTTCCCAGCAAAATAAAAAATCCTCCCCTAAAAACAATTTATTCTGTTGCATGGCAGAAACCAAACATATTCTGAAAGCTTCTGGCACACAGATAAAAAGGTCTTTAAGATGAGTAGCATCAGCTGGTGAGAAAGGCTTGTGAGTTACCCTGGATCCCCAGGTAGCTTCTCAATGACATCAGCTTTGCTGGCACTCCAAATAGGAAAGTCTGGTGTTCCTCGCATTAAGGCAAAAATGTGAATTATATGGCACTTTGGTTTCCTTCCTGTGTTGACATTCATCAGCTTAATACCTTGCTCATTTGCCTTTTTCCAGGCAGCTAGTGCTGCTTTTCATCCTCTTGTCTTCATATGGGACCATGGTGTTTTTTACAAGATCTCAGTTGTTCCCAGATCAGGTCTCGTTGTCGTGTCTGCTTTCCCAACTACATGGTGTGTGGCCAAGAAGGGACTCTTGGAGGTGGATCAGACTAGGTCACGAGATGAACAAACTTGGATCCTTAAGCAGGGCATGTAATTAGTTACCAGCTAAAGACATCATGCCCTCTGTTCTTCTTTATGGGGAAATTTACTAATGAAGAGAACTACTGTCTAAAAGGTCATTGACTCTCCTTTCCTGAAGTCAGTTGGAGGCTGAGAAGGATAAAGAGATACAGGAGAGCAGAGAGTGCAGAAATGACAGAGAAAGGAGGAAAAGCATTCTATGAAGAGAGATAGTATCTATAAATCTCACATTTTTTCTTCCTCTTCTGGCTATCTACATCATTCTAAAATTTTTTTCCTTAGGATGATTTTTATCCCATAGATACCAGTAATTTATTTGCTTGAGATGAGGCCTAAGAACCTCAGCAAACACATGAACTCCAGATCAGAAGAACCATCCTCATCTTCAGGCAAGTGAAAGGTGGATCCTTATTTACATTTCAGACATGACAGAAAGACAGTAGCTTTCTAAGAGAAAGGCCTACAGGCAGTATTCATGGCATTTCATATATTCCAACCATACCTTGCATAACAGACTTTATACTCATTGGAAAATTCCCCATTAACCCTTCCTCCACCCCCCACCATTCTATTCTCTACTTCTATGAGTTTGACTATTGTAGATACCTCATATAAGTGGAATAAAGTCTGTGATTTTGTAGAATGTTACTCAGTTTGATTTGTTTGCTGTTTCCTCTTGATTATATCCAGGTTATGCTTTGTGTGTGTGTGTGAAAAATACCACAGAAATGATGCTGGGTCCTTTGTAGTGCATTGCTGTTGATTCTAAATTGAATCACGTGGTTGAGATAGTTGAAGGGTAGCAGAATATGCCACCTGCAAATAGGCCTCCTTTACATGAGGATCATTTTGAAAAATAGTGGACCTAGGAGCACAGGAGAAGTTGCCTTTTTATAAGGAACATTTATGTTTTAAAGAAAATCTATATTTGTAAGGGTGTCTCCCTTTCTATACTAAGAAGAGAAGACTGGCACTAAATCACAAGAGTCTTCTCCATACAGAAAGTGCTGATGTCAATCTGCCTAACAAACCTTACTGTTATTTACTGTGCTTTTTCCTGGTAGAGACCCATAACTGCCCACCTCTACACATTTCTTTTGCCCTCAGTTGAAGGTGGTTTTCAAAGCTGGTGGTTTAGACCGGCTCAGGGAATTGTATTTTTCTCTGGGTATTTCCCATGTATACAGGAGGTAAACATGTTAATTAAACCCCTGTCTTTCTCTTGTTACTCTGCCTTTTATTACAGGAGTCTCAGGTAAGAGCTCAGAGAGGTAAAAATTATTTTTCCTACCTTACCCTGCATCTACAGAGAGATGGGTGGAGAGAACATTAGGTGGCACATTGTAGGCGGGAAAGTGTGACAAGAAGCACATAGTATGAAACTTTGGGGCATTATTGGGTAACTACGTACACGGAGACAAACAGCATCATGTACTGTACTGAGGACTTGGGTTTCATCTGAGAAAACTGGGGGAAAAGTGTTATTTACTATAAAGGTGTTTGAAATTGAGTCCATTGGGGCTGTGCAGGTGCGCCGTTAGGGTGTGTTGCCAGGGTACAGGTGTGCGAAAGTTACTCAAGCCTCTGCAGGTAGGTATTTGACACAGATAATGCACGATGAATGCTTGTGGGGAGGCTGTACTCCTCCCTAATTTGTTTTCAATGGCTCCATAAACAGAAAAGCAAGCAAACTAACAAATGCCACAAACTGTCAAATAAAACTCCCATCTCCCTAAAAGCTTTTGATTTCCCTTGAACTGTGCAGTATTACTTCCTTTCAGTGGTATAGGAAATATATTGGTAAAATTCAGCCACAGACAAACCTGTGCCCATTCCCAGAACTGGGAAGCATGCCCACATCTATTGAGACTGGGAGAAATTTAAGTTGGCTTTATTGGTTCCGCATTTTGTGCACTTGACCTTAGTATTGGTGACCTGAGGGTATGTGCCATTATGAGTAGCTCAGAAGATATTCAGAGATACCGTGACTGAACCCAAAAGTACAAAAGTGGGTGACAGAAGTACAAGGTGGGTCGGGTTCTTTGGGTAACTGCCTGCCATTTTTCTCTGCTCTCTGCTTTTCAGGTGCTGGTAACTTTGGACTACCTCTAGAATTCCCTCATAACCACCCAACTTAGATCCACTCTTTCTTGAAATGGTAAGTGCTCCCAGTTATCTCCACTCCTCTTGATGTTATCAAAATCTCCAGTTTTCAGAGTGCCAATCTTAGCACTAATTTTGATGATATCAATAACAACATCAGTGCTTTACTATGTATCAATTAGTGTTATCTGATTAAAGTAATTCAGGGGCGCCTGGGTCTGTCAGTCAGTTAAGCGCCTGACTTCGGCTCAGGTCATGATCTCCCGGTTTGTGAGTTCGAGCCCACGTCAGGCTCTGGGCTAACAGCTTGGAGCCTGGAGCCTGCTTCGATTCTGTGTCTCCCTCTCTCTCTGCCCCTTGCCTGCTACACTCTCTCTGTCAAAAATAAACATTAAAAAAATTTAAAAAATTAATTCATATTCATTCTGTACATACTTTTTCTCATTTTTTGAAATAGAAGTTGAAGCAAGCTACATGATCCCTGCTGTGAAAATTTTTTCTTAATTTCTTTTTTAAAAAAATTTTAAATGTGTATTTTTGAGAGAGAGAGAGAGAGAGAGAGAGAGGGAGAGTGAGTGGAGGTGGGGGGGGGTGGGCAGAGAGAGAGAAGGAGACACAGAATGTGAAGCAGGCTCCAGGCTCTGAGCTGTGCACACAGAGCCCAACGCAGAGCTTGAATTCACGAACCGACCAAGCCACCCGGCCCCCTTTTCTTAATTTCTTAATTTAAATTCTTTGGACCACATCCCCTGAAGCTTTATTATTATCCCATTTATCTTTACAGAGAGCAGCCGTGGTTTAAGCTGCTACAATTTGTGCATGTGTCATGTGCGTATGTTGTTTAGAATCTTCTTAGTTTTTCTTCTCCTTTATTCTTGACAGTTGTTGTGGTCCTCTTTGATTTCTTCTTGTTCTAGTTTCTACTTACTATTACTAGTGATGGATTTGAGATTTTCTCCTAATCAGTCTCCTTAGACATTGATTATTTCATTAGAATGTTTACTAAATGTGTAATACAAGCAAAATAGTTTATTTGAAAGGGCAGGTCCAGAAACAAACAATTTACAATAGAATGACCAAAAGTCCCAGTTTGTGCCTGTCAGTCCTGGCTTATACCCATTTTCTTGGTGTGAGTAACCATTTTTATGCAAAAATTTCCCCCATGTTGATAAAGATTATGTGGTCACCTGATTTATAAGGGTAACTAGAACACGTGATATAGATTGTTTAAATCCTGTGTGGAAGATGAAAGACTCTTTCAAAAGGCTGCTCTGAGGGTAGACCATATGGTGAAGAGACCTTTGCCCCACAGGTGGTGAAAATATAGCCAAGTCCAAGGGCATCGCAGCTGTGAAAACAAAAGAATACCTGGAGGCCTCTGTAAATCAGAGCTACTTGTCCTGACTTCCAACCCAGAACTCCTTCAAATATTTTACACCCCAGATAAATCATAAAAGTTTTACTTCAAACTGGCACAGTGTCATCATGGTTTGTGATATTTCATATTTGACAACACTGTATTGCATTTCTATTAGGCTTTACAATTTGTATTTCCCCTTCTCAGAGGTAGATTTTATTCCTCTATATGATACCTGATTAGAGAGAATTTTAGCACTGATCTCATTCATAGTCGGAAGTCCCCTGTTTTTTGATGTCATGAACTTGATGTGTATGTAAATTGATCAACAGGAAATATTCAGTTCACTGTAGCTCTGAAGAGTCTCCAGGTAAGAAAATCTGCGAGAGCATCTACCCCTGAATAGGAGGAACAAGAGTTACCATTGGGCATGATGTTTTCTGCTATCTTATACCAAAAATATAGATACAGGTTTGTGATAAGGATTTACCCTTCCTAGATCAACAAAATTTATCCAGGTAATGTTCTCAGAAACAAGAGCAGATCAGAAAAGTACACGAAAACTTTGTAATATTATTGGTCACTAGGAAAACACAGTTAATAATGAGATAACACTACATGTGGTAAAATGTACAGGTTTTTTTTTTTAAGGGCAATATTGTCTCCCCAAGTGTCCATGGGTTTGACAGAATTCTGGAATAGCAGAAGCCAGGTGGAAGAACTTTATCATCATAGATAAGATGAAAACACACTAATGAAGAGCAATGTCAGATTAGTCACTTGGAGGCTTTGACCTATAGTCAATTAATATTAATGGTCAAGAGACCATTGAGTTCTAACGGACAAGATTTGTGGGTGGCTCATAAGCGTTTTCTTCATTGTGCACTTATCTGTCTAGTTTCAGAAAAGATAAAGATGAATAGAAGATTGATGTCAGCTATTCCAATCCCTGATCCAGTATTGTTAGTTTAACTACTTTTTAAATTCAGAGTTATGTATTGAAGGAGAGACTGAGTCAATTTTAGGAAGGTCCTTGCACAGCTAGTGTATGTATTTGAGTAATGATTCTTCTAGCCCTTGTCCAAAGGGACATATAGCCATTTACCTGAATAACTGCACTGAGAAAAGGAAAATATTCACATATTTCATGGGATGTTTGGTACAGATTCTGAACCCACACACATACCTGCAGACCCAAAAAACCATCATGGCATCCCCTTCCCCTGATTATCCCCTCATTAGAGCAAGAGAACATAGAAATTAGATCATTGATGTTTTGGTCCAAGTCTATCTTGCAGTGAGTTTAATGGATTCATTTACTCCCATTGCTTTCTCCTTCTTTCTTGAATGCAAAATATAGATGAACATTCCTAGCAGGTAGAAGAATTCTCATATTGGTGTTTTGACCTATAGAGTGAAAGGTAATTGTCGTAGGAAATTCTCATCTTTGAGACAATGGGAAAAGAGAACATAGCTGCCCAAATGGGGAAAAGATCAGGACCAATGAGGAAAAGGAAGTGCTAGGTAAAGCAGGGAAAATGGAAAGTGCACCAAGTTATTAATATTTTGGTTATTTAAAAAATATCTGTGCATGGGGCGCCTGGGTGACTCAGTCAGTTAAGGGCCTGACTTCAGCTCAGGTCATGAGCTCACAGTTCATGAGTTTGAGCCCCACATCAGGCCCACTGCTGTCAGCACAGAACCTGCTTTGGATCCTCTGTCCACCTTTCTTTCTGTCCCTCCCCCACTTTCTCTCTCTTTCGCTCTTGCTTTCTCTCTCAAAAATAAACATTTAAATAAAATATCTGTCCACTGTGTTGACTTTACGATTTTGTACGTCTTGATTGTCTTTAGTCCTCAAATATTTCAGAGTAATGATAATGTTTCTTTATAACTAATGGAAAAAAAGGAAAAGAAAGCAAGCAGGCTTTTGATGAGAAATTATGTGGTGGGGAGAAAGAACAGAAGGAGGAGTGACAATAGCAGCACATTTTGCAAAATTAGTTGGAAAGCCTCGGAGTAGTACCAATTAAACAAAAGCTTACAGGATAAGAACTCCAAAGCCAAACTTAGAAAAGTAAAACTCAGAAAAGACAGGTACACTAAATTCTAGGAAGGTGTGGACTGTGCCACCTTTTGCTCATCTCTGTAATCCTTTACCTAATATAGAGTTAGTACAAAATAGGCATACAATAATTATTTGCTTATAGAATAATTGATTTTCCTATGATGAAACTCAAGATGCACTGAATGTCCAGCATATAATAGGCACTGAATAAATTTTTCTGAATTGGATAAATGAAAGGTGGAGCTTGGATAAGAATGAATCCTTTATATTCATGTTTTTTGTCTGTTTTTAATGTTTATTTATTTAAGAGAGAGAGAATGTGAAAATGGGCAGGGAAAGGCAGAGAGGGAGAGAGAGAATCCAAAGCAGGCTCCACGCTGTTAGCACAGAGCCTGGTGCGGGGTGGGGGGAGTTGTGCTCCATCCCACAACTGTGAGATCATGACCTGAGCCAAAATAGAGAGTCAGGTGCTTAACTGAGCCACCTGAACGTGAATCCTTTATTATCCAAAGCTCAGTTCACTGCACTAAGCAATGGTTTTTGACTATTAATGTTTCATTTCAGTGGTGTTAGCCTGAAGTTGACTAGATTTAGTAGGCATTTTTTTAACCTCATCTCACTAAAATTTGCAACAAACCAATCATATAGCTAGATGTCTTGGTTTATTCAGTGCTCTATTCATATTTTCAAAAACAAAAAAAAAAGTGTTGCTGGGCTCATGTCCCAGGGCGAAAGCCTGCTGTGAGAGGTACTAATTACATACTAATGATGCATTCTTGATTTGCACTCTGTTCCTACTAATCTATATGATTGCAAAAGCAGTTACTACTGTCACTGTCAGCTTTGGAACTGAACAGTAGGTCCGGGTTAGTAGGTAATGATATTACCTAAGAGGATTCTACTTTTGACCTGCTGCTCAATGTTTATGATACATGGAGCAATGTCAAACTAATCACTGTGCAGAGATTGGAGAAAAGATAATCACAGGTACAAAGCTATGTGCTTTGTTTTGTTTTTTAATTTTTTTTTTCAACGTTTATTTTTGGGACAGAGAGAGACAGAGCATGAACGGGGGAGGGGCAGAGAGAGAGGGAGACACAGAATCAGAAACGGGCTCCAGGCTCTGAGCCATCAGCCCAGAGCCCGACGCGGGGCTCGAACTCACGGACCGCGAGATCATGACCTGGCTGAAGTCTGACGCTTAACCGACTGCGCCACCCAGGCGCCCCAGAAAGCTGAGTGCTTTGGATCCAATGACTTGTTTTCTCTTTGACTGTAGTGTTTATGCATTCATCCTAGATAATATTACAGAAGCCTGGAGAGTTATGGTCATAGATCTCATTTAAATGCTAGTGCACTTATGGTAAGGTCCCACCCCCCACCCCCCGCGGCCCCCTTAGGCATGGAAGTCTCTGTTGACCACAAATGAGCACTTGCAGACTTCATAGTGATTTACATTTTGAAAGAGTCTTTGTAGAATAAATCTAGTAAATTATATTTACCACAGTAATATGTTCACTTGACTTAGTGCAGTATAAAGAAGACAGAATCCTTGCTTTGTGCAGTGGAAAGGCAGTAGAATCCTTGCACCCTATGGTATGTAAATCTGTATAGAAAGACAACATATATTGTGACTTGCATAAAAGAAATGTCTAAGGGAGAAGTTTGTGAGTTGTTAAATATCTCGATAATGCTTGAAATTTCATTAATATTCTCTCACAACCTATATATGTAGATTACTTATATTTTATTCTACTTGGCCTTTGTTTAGTGTCGTTACTATTCAATATCTCCCTCTTGTTCCTCAAGTTCATTCAAAGTAGGATCCCCATAAATGGGCAATATGGCTAGAAATAATATTTTTGAGCTGCTTTGATGTTCCAAGTTTTTTATGTATCTCACTTCATTTTCCACTATTTTTTTTTTTCAATATATTTGAAAGTTTAAAGAGGAAGAAGCTGAGATTCAGAAGAGGTCACATACTAGAAGGTGAACCCATGTCCTCTTCTCTGAAGCATGCTAATTCCTGAGGACAGGGGTTGGTTTTTACCACAGGAGACTAGTAGGCGGAGGCAGTGGTAGATGGTTGATTCCAATTAAGAGTGGGAATTAGCACCTGCAGGTAAAGCTGGGCGAGCGGTGTGCTGGTAAACACTCAACAGCTGATTGTCCCACAAAAGCCCTGACTTGTAGTGTTGCCTGGTTCAATGCTATAAATACTATAATCCTGGCTGCTGTTAAATGATCAATGTAATGTAATTGAACACAAAGCTGGGAAGAGATGTGCAGTAGCACACCATTATGTATTTTTTCCACCATGTCCATGCTAGAGACATAAATACCCCATGAGCATAGATAACTATAAATGTAATAAAACTAATTTTTTTATTAGTGCTCAATTTTGAATACTTATTAACTTTATTTTTAATATAATTTAGTTGTAGGTTTATGTTATTTTTTGTAACAGCTTATTTAACAACTGGATTGCAAAAGAGCTGAACGTTTTAACAGTTATTTCTGACACCCATTATGAGCTGGTTCCTTTACATACTGTCCTGCTTCCCATAATAGTTCATATTCTGTCAGTCTGATACATTAGGTACCTTCTGCTGAAAGTGCGATGTCTGCTGTGTCCCTTTTTTCCTAATCACTTCTAGTGCCCTACCTTTTCCCTACCCATTTCTTTCACTGAGGCTGCTACACGTTGGTTTAAAGGGGAGTGAAGAAAGAAGTGGATAAGCACATAACATTCTCACAAAGAAACTTCCACGATTATCTCATATGTCCTTAACTTCAGAGTGACTGATAGTTATTTTATTATTTTTTTTAAATTATGTGTATTTTTAGGAGCAGTTTTAAGTTCATAGCAAAATTAAGAGGAAGATAAGAAATATCTCATACACCCCCTGCCGACACACATGCATAGCCTCCCCATTAACGACATCCCCTTCCAGAGTGGTATGTTTGTTACAGTTGGTGAACCTACCCTGACACATCATTGTTGCCCAAAGTCCATAGTTTATGTTACGGTTCACTCTTGGTGTTGCATATTCTGCGGGTTTGGACAAATCTATAGGACCAGTACCCATCATTATAATATCATACAGAATATTTTCATTTCCCTAAAACTCCTCTGTGCTGTGCCTATTCATTTTCCCCATCCCCACCCCAACTCTTGGTACTCACTGATATTTTTACTGTTTTCATCTGTTTTCCAGAATAGTTGGAATATATTCCAACTATATATTCCAACTATATATTCCAAATACATTCCAAATATATTCCAATAGTTGGAATCCTATAGCACATAGCTTTTTCAGATTGGCTTCTTTCACTTAGTAATGTTAAGTTTCCTCCATATCTTTTCAGCGTTTGATAGGTCACTTCTTTTCAGTGCTGAATAGTACTCCATTTTCTGGATGTACCAGTTTATCCATTTATCCACTAACGTGCGTTACATTTCCTTTGAAGATTTGACAATTATGAATAAAGCTTTTGTAAAGGTCTGTGTTCAGGTTTTTGTGTGGACATGAGTTTTTAACTCCTTTTGGTAAATGACCAAGGAATTTAATTGCTGGATTGCATGATAAGGATATACTTAGTTTGGCATCTGTTTATTTCTGATAGGTATTTAAGTCTGCAACTATGATAGTAGATTCACCTATTTTTCTTGGCAGTTCTGTAAGTTTTTGCCTTATGTAATTGGATGTTGTTGTTAGGTGCATACATGTTAAGGATTTTATGTTTTCTTGGAGAATTGGCCCCTTTATCATTATATAATGACTTCTTTATCCCTGATAACTTTTCTTTCTTTGATGTCTGCTCTTTCTGAAATTAATACAGCTACCCCTGCTTAGAAAAAAATGTTTGGTAGATATTTTTCTCCATCCATTTACTTTTAATCTGTGTGTCTTTAGAGTGGTTTTCTTATGAACAATATAAAATTGAGTCTTGTATTTTGATCCATTCTGACAGTCTCAGTCTTTTAATTCCTGCATTTAGCTCATTGATGTTCAAAGTGAATATTGATATAGTTAGATTAATGTCTTCCATATTTGGTACAATTTTCTATTTGTTGCCCTTGTTTTTGTTTTGCACTCTTTTTCTGCCTTTGTGGTTTTAATTGAGGATTTTATATGATTTCACTTTCTGTATTTGCTTATATTTTGTAGGTCTGTTTCAGATCCAAATCCCAGTGAGTGAGCACTTGATCGCACATGGGTTACCTTCCCATCTCTTGACTGAAGGAGGGTAGCTTCTTTATCAACAGTCCTGTCAAAGGCTGCATCAAAGGGGTGTGGGTGGTAGTTCCCAAATCAAACCAGAGCACTCTTACCAAAATAATGTTCCCATGAGAAAGTCTTTGGCTCCAAGTGTCAATGTGACACATGGCTCCTTCAAGACCACATAGCATGTCGTTCACATTCATTTTGCCTCATTTGCTTCTTGTAATCCTAGGCATTCTTCAAGTATAAGTCAAGTTCTTTTTTCTCTGAAAAGTCTTTTCTGATTTATCTTCATTAATCTTTTTTTTAATCCCTATAGACTCTTTCACAAAATTTAGAAGTTAATTATATGTTTTTCAAAGCAGATAGAGCGCTGATGTAAAAAAATGTTAGACCCAGCTTTGCCATTTCCTAGCTGTGAAAATTTGTTCAGTCAGACTTTCTGGGCATCAGTTTTCTTATCGCTAAAGCAGAGGGATTTTAATGTTTAATGTGTAATACTCTGTATTATACAGGTATAAAATGAGTGTGGTATAACTTCTAAGTGCTTCTAAGTGCCTGCAGAATTTTTAAAGTTTCCTTTTGTGGGTACTCAGCAATGACATCATAAAATGCTAAAATGCCTGGGCAGATATAGTAAGAGGGACCTTGTATCAGTGACGAAAGTATGTCCTTTTTCTAGTTTTTTTTTTCTTTTTTAGTTTTTTAAAGGAAGGAAATGGGCATTTGTTAGAAAATTCAACCATTTAATGATGTGGTAACACAATGATAGTTTTAAATTTGAATGAAATTGAAAGAATAAATAATGAAAGGAAATTTTTGGAAATAACCCTACTAAGAAAATAAAGCAGAATTATAAAATCTGTTATTTTCCGGTAACACACAATTAAAACCTAATTAGGCCAAGTATAAAAGATCAAAGAAACTGCCAGTATAGTAATGGTTTTTGAATGAAGTTACTCTTATTCTAAAACTAAATATTTAAGATTCCTTCAAGGACTACAAAAAGGTACTACTTTATGCAATGATGTCTCTATAGCTTTATTTTAAATTGATATTCATACATATATATTTTTTGTTTCATTTTTTAAATTTGATTTTCATATGCAATTACCATATTAATTTTTGGTTTACTTTTATTTTTTCCGACCATCTTTTTTATATTTTTTAAAAGTGTAAGTCTTAAAATTGAGTGTTGGAATAACAGGCAATATAATGGAGTCAGGAAAAATGACTCAATTTTGGGAAAAGAAAGTTATTATATTTAGCTTCCCAAAGGAAGGTTAGAGCCAGATATTATCAGAGAGTTAAAAGTGTTTTTGTAAAAATAAAAAAAAAATGTTTATTATTTATTTTTAAAGAGACATCCAGACAGAATGCGAGTGGGGAAGGGGAAGAGAGAAAGGGAAACACAGGATCCGAAGCAGTCTCCAGGCTCTGAGCTGTCAGCATAGAATCTGACGTAGTGCTCAAACTCACGAGAAGATTATGAGATTATGACCTGAGCAGAAGTCGGACACTTAACCAACTGAGCCACACAGGTGCCCGGGCAGTTAGAACTGTTAAAGGCAATTTTTTAGAACCATTAAGGGGTCCTGCAATTAGGACTGTCCCGTCTGTTGAGTGGCCTTCTCTGTGTCAACATTCCTTCCCCAAGAGGGAATTCCTGGACCACGGCCGATACTTTACAAGCTATACCAGTGTTCTTCATGCACAAACAGGCCAAAGTGTTGCTGCAGCCTCTTTGGGCCACCCCCAATCCTCCATCCTGGTTGCTGTTGGTGTGGGAAAAAAAACAACAACAAAACACTTTGATGTTCTTTCTGTGCTGCCTACAGTATTTCAAGCTGATTATAATCAATTAAATGGCCTTTGTAGACTCACCTTCGTACTGTTCTTTCTCTCCCTGTTCTGTAAAAATTGCTTTTGAGGAAATAGATCAGTTGTCCATACTCAGCTGGAGTTCTCTTTCATGGCTCTGACACCAGTTCTGGACTGGGACAAAGCATTCCCTGAATTATAGGGTGAGTTTAACTGTGGTGCCAGTTACAAAGAGCACAACTGCTTCCTTTCTGAAAGACTGTCAGATGTGAGATGTTCTAGAAATACCACAGACTTCTTTGGAAGTTGGCCATATCTAATGCCCTGGATACTATCCCATAACTCCAGCCAGGTTCTGTGCCAGCAACCTCCTGACTTGCCTTATTCTGGAAGCCAGGTAGTAACTTCCATTCATGTTCCTCAGGTTGCCAGTGGCTCAGGTTATGTCAGGCAGTTTGAAGCCTCCTTGTAAAGTCTTCCATTGTGAACAATGGCTACTCATGGTTTCCTACCTATCTCTGACGAGTTTGGTATCTGCTTTCAGATAAGTCTGAACACTAAGCAGCTCTGTTTGGAGACTAATAAACAACCGTGCTTCTCATGTGTGTCCAAAGGAAAGATATTCTCTCAGCAAATTAGCTTGGGAACAGGAAAGAATGGCAGTGGTCTAATATTATAAGAGCAAAGGTGCTTTAGCCTGCTCCTTTTTGTTTTGTGCTATTTTTGTTTCATAATTATAGTCTGATATTGCTTCTAGATTTCTTTAAAGTTGGAGGTTTTCTTCAACCTCTACTAGAATAAAAGTCTACTCATTTTTTTTTTCTCAACATTGCTAAGGAGTAGAAAAATTTCCAACTTCCAACTTTATTTCAAGATGATTTCAAAATGATTTGGCAAGGAAAGAAATAGAACACGTGAGCTTTCTATACTTTGGAAGCAGCAAGAACCTGCCCACGAAAGGTATAAATGAAGTCTCTTTGGTCTCTCTCAGTTTGTGTATGCACTGTGAGTTTCTTCCTAATAGCTTCTGAAATCGAGGTTGATGGCTGATCTTCTTAGTTCAACAAATCATCTCCTTGAGGAAGCTAGGGAGAGAGATGGGGCCCAGGAGACCTTCTGTCAGAAAACTTTGTCTTTGTGCATTTTCTTTTTAAAAATAATTTTTTGAACGTTTATTCATTTTTTTTTCTTACAGGTCTTAGCAATTATATTTTTGTCAGCAATTTTTAAAAATTTTTTTAATATGAAATTTATTGTCAAATTGGTTTCCATTCCACACCCAGTGCTCATCCCAACAGGTGCCCTCCTCAATGCCCATCACCCACTTTCCCTTCCCTTCCACCCCCATCAACCCTCAGTTTGTTCTCAGTTTTTAAGAGTCTCTTATGGTTTGCCTCCCTCCCTCTCTGTAACTTTGTTTTCCCCTCCCCTCCCCCATGGTCTTCTGTTAAGTTTCTCAGGATCCACATAAGAGTGAAAACATATGGTATCTGTCTTTCTCTGTATGACTTATTTCACTTAGCATAACACTCTCCAGTTCCATCCCCATTACTACAAAAAGCCTTATTTCATTCTTTCTCATTGCCAAGTAGTATTCCATTGTGTATATAAACCACAATTTCTTTATCCATTCATCAGTTGATGGACATTTAGGCTCTTTCCATAATTTAGCTATGGTTGAAAGTGCTGCTATAAACACTGGGGTACAAGTGCCGTATGTATCAGCACTCCTACATCCCTTGGGTAAAGTCCTAGCAGTGCTGTTCCTGGGTCATAGAGTAGACCTGTTTTTAATTTTTTGAGGAACCTCCACACTGTTTTCCAGAGTGGTTGCACCAATTTGCATTCCCACCAACAGTGCAAGAGGGTTCCCGTTTCTCCACATCCTCTCCAGCATCTATAGTCTCCTGATTTGCTCATTGTAGCCACTCTAACTGGTGTGAGGTGGTATCTTGGTGTGGTTTTGATCTGTATTTCCCTGATGAGGAGTGATGTTGAGCATCTTTTCATGTGCCTGTTGGCCATCTGGATGTCTTCTTTAGAGAAGTGTCTATTCATGTCTTCTGCCCATTTCTTCACTGGATTATTTGTTTTTCGGATGTGGAGTTTGGTGAGTTCTTGATAGATTTTGGATACTAGCCCTTTGTCCTATATGTCATTTGCAAATATCTTTTCCCATTCCATCGGTTGCCTTTTAGTTTTATTGATTTTTTCCTTTGCAGTCAGAAGCTTTTTATCTTCATGAGGTCCCAGTACTTCCTTTTTGCTTTTAATTTCCTTGCCTTTGGAGATGTGTCAAGTAAGAAATTGCTGTGGCTGAGGTCAGAGAGGTTTTTCCTGCTTTCTCCTCTAGGGTTTTGATGGTTTCCTGTCTCACATTCAGGTCCTTCATCCATTTTGAGTTTATTTTTGTGAATGGTGTTAAGAAAGTGGTCTAGTTTCATCCTTCTGCATGTTGCTGTCCAGTTCTCCCAGCACCATTTGTTAAAGAGACTGTCTTTTTTCCATTGGATCTTCTTTCCTGCTTTGGCAAAGATTAGTTGGCCATACTTTTGTGGGTCCAATTCTGGAGTCTCTATTCTATTCCACTGGTCTATGTGTCTGTTTTTGTGCCAATACCATGCTGTCTTGATGATTACAGCTTTGTAGTAGAGGCTGAAGTCTGGGATTGTCATGCCTCCCGCTTTGGTCTTCTTCTTCAATATTACTTTGGCTATTTGGGGTCTTTTGTCGTTCCATACAAATTTTAGGATTGCTTGTTCTAGCTCCGAGAAGAATGCTGGTGCAATTTTGATTGGGATTGCATTGAATGTGTAGATAGCTTTGGTAGTATGGACACTTTAACAATATTTATTCTTCTAATCCATGAGCATGGAATGTTTTTCCATTTCTTTATATCTTCTTCAATTCCTTCATAACTTTCTATAGTTTTCAGCATACAGATCTTTTACATCTTTGGTTAGGTTTATTCCTAGGATTTTATGATTCTTGGTGCAATTGTGAATGGGATCAGTTTCTTTATTTGTCTTTCTGTTGCATCGTTCTTAGTGTATAAGAATGCAACTGACTTCTGTACATTAATTTTGTATCCTGCGACCTTGCTGAATTCATGTATCAGTCCTAGCGGACTTTTGGTGGAGTCTATCGGATTTTCCATGTATAATATCATGTCATCTGCAAAAAGCGAAAGCTTGACTTCATCTTTGCCAATTTTGATGCCTTTGATTTCCTTTTGTTGTCTGATTGCTGATGCTAGAATATCCAACACCACTAGGTTAAATAATAATGGTGAGAGTGGACATCCCTGTCATGTTCCTGATCTCAGGGGGAAAGCTCTCAGTTTTTCTCCATTGAGGATGATATTAGCTGTGGGCTTTTCTTAAATGGCTTTTATGATGTTTAAGTATGTTCCTTCTTTTCCAACTTTCTCGAGGGTTTTTATTAAGAAAGAATGCTGAATTTTGTCAAATGCTTTTTCTCCATCGATTGACAGGATCATATGGTTCTTTTCTTTTATTAATGTGATGTATCACATTGATTGATTTGTGAATGTTGACCAGCCCTGGAGCCCAGGAATGAATTCCACTTGATCATGGAGAATAATTCTTTTTATATGCTGTTGAATTCGATTTGCTAGTATCTTATTGAGAATTTTTGCATCCATATTCATCAGGGATATTGGCCTGTAGTTCTCTTTTTTCCTGGGTCTCTGTCTGGTTCAGGAACCAAAGTAATACTGGCTTCATAGAATGAGTCTGGCAGTTTTCCTTCACTTTCTGTTTTGGGAACAGCTTGAGAAGGATGGGTATTATCTCTGCTTTAAATGTCTTGTAGAATTCCCCAGGGAAGCCATCTGGTCCTGGACTCTTATTTGTTGGGAGATTTTTGATAACTGATTCAATTTCTTCACTGGTTATGGGTTTGTTGAAGCTTTCTATTTCTTCCTATTTGAGTTTTGGAAGTGTGTGGGTGCTTAGGAATTTGTCCATTTCTTTCAGGTTGTCCAGTTTGTTGGCATATAATTTTTCATAGTATTCCCTGATAATTGCTTGTATTTCTGAGGGGTTGGTTGTAATAATTCCATTTTCATTCATGATTTTATCTATTTGGGTCCTCTCCCTTTTCTTTTGGAGAAGCCTGGCCAGGGGTGTATCAGTTTTGTTTATTTTTCCATAAAACCAACTTTTGTTTCATTGATCTACTCTACATTTTTTTTTTTTTTTTTAGATTCTATATTGTTTATTGCTACTCTGATCTTTAATTATTTTTCTTCTTCTTCTGGGTTTGGGGTGTCTTTGCTCTTCTATTTCCTCTAGGTGTGCTTGTTAGATTTTGTATTTGGGATTTTTCTTGTTTCTTGAGATAGGCCTGGATTGCAATGTATTTTCCTCTCAGGACTGCCTTCACTGCATTCTAAAGCATTTGGATTGTTGTATTTTCATTTTCATTTGTTTCTGTATATTTTTAAATTTATTCTCTAATTGCCTGCTTGACCCATTCATTCTGTAGTAGGGTGTTCTTTAACCTTCATGCTTTTGGTGGTTTTCCAGACTTTTCCTATTGTTGATTTCAAGTTTCATAACATTGTGGTCTGAAAGTGTGCATGGTATGATCTCAATTCTTTTATACTTATTAAGGGCTGTTTCGTGACCCACTGTGGATCTATCTTGGAGAATGTCCCATGTGCACTCGAGAAGAAAGTATATTCTGTTCCTTTGGGATACAGAGTTCTAAATATATCTGTCAAGT